>NC_090438.1:757790637-758090637 GCF_031143425.1 Pleurodeles waltl | reverse complement strand
ACACTGTGGTAAAAAGTGACATGTGATGTATTGCCAAGGATGTAGAAGTCAGAGGGAGAATGAGGCTTCAGCCACAGTATACTGTGGTGCTCTCATGGCTGTGCTGCAGCACCAAGAAATCCTAGCTATTACTTCAAACTAAATAGTGGATTTTGTGCCTTAGGCCAATGGATTGACGCAACATTGGTTTGAGAGGATGTCAATGATGACTGTCATTGTAATCAACAATAATCAAAGTATTAAAAAATCTAAACACTAAACAATAACCACACCGGTTTATTAAGAAGGATTGTGAATTTATTTCCCTATATTAACAATGCTAATGTCCCGAAAATGATACGCATTTAGAATCAATAATGGCTGATTACAATGTCTTTATATATCTGAGTTTAATCAAAGCAAGCAAGTAAATTATCCAAGTGTCACAACACTGATCAACAACAGCGATAAATTATACATTAGGGCAAAAGATCAAAGAATGTCAATATAAATCATGAACATGTAAAGATAAATTCCCTTACTAACCACAAATTAGCATTAACATGTTGGACTTCATGTAAAAAGAATTTAGAAACAAAAATTTAGAAAACCACGCTAACTCAGGTTATTATAAAAAATTATTGTTATGCAGCAATTAATCTACAAATTGCAGCTGGTACCTCTAAAGCAAGAGACACGTATATCAATACAATTTCATACATTACCCATAGAAAAACAACATGAAGTCTACTTCAGCAAGGGGACACCACCAGGTAAGTCTTCATAGGGTCTGGCCTAAATCAACAGCTAAACCCACATCACTAATGACTCGACAACCACTAAGAACTCCCTCAATCTGCACGAATGAAGAAGGAAGAAGAATGAATCCCAAAAAAGGTGACAGAATATTATATCAACTCTTGAAAAGTTCGCGATTGGTCAGTACATGGGGTGTTTTACAAATTCAGCCAATAAACTACTATTAGATAACCGAAAGATTGCCAATGACATTATTAGCTAAACACAATTATAACAGTTTCTTCTCCTGTTCCATCTCGTCTGTGGCTCCATTGTTCCATCTCGTCAAAACTTCTGTTCTCAGGAAGAAACGTCTTATTTTGTATCATCCACTTCCATCCTCGAGGAAGAAACTACACTTTAGTGACTATTTTAAACAATAGAACAGTCAAACTCATGTAATGACTTAATAAATCTGACCTTGTAAGACATAACGCAACAACCCACTAGGGGTAGCGGTTTACATATCTATAAGCTATTAATCACACTCTTTTAGGTAAGCATTGAGCAACGGAAAATAACTGATTTTAACTGAAGTTTTGCTTAGACAGAGACCAAAATGAATTATGGTGACCATTTTACAAAAGTCACCCGTTTTCACATGTTAATTCATCAATGATTAGTACTTATTGATTAAAAAAAAAAAAAAATCATTAAAGATTTCCGCTCCTGCAGCTGCCAGTGCGGATCTACACATTTTGTGAGGAATTCCTATAATTTTAAATGGAATGTTCTTTATTTTGTATCCGGACAAGAATGCAGATCCGAGAACATTCCAGGAAGAGGCAATATTGTATTATCTTGTTAATTTTACCTTTTGGTTATAAGTACATTTACTGGTTGCTACTTCGTACAGAAAATGGCAGTCAGTTGTTTCTTTACTATCCTACTTATTGGAGATTTCTTAGAAGGACTAAATGGTTATTTTTTTCTTCTTCAGTAAAGAATCCCTCTCTAGTCGTATAACATAGTTCTGTCAAAGTTGATGGCCCATCCCTGTATTGGAAACTCTGCACAACTGCTCATGTGGCATCTGTCCTGAAAGGTGACATCCTTAGTGCAACTCAAATCAATCATGAAGGTTAATAGTTTTTTCCTTGCTCTGTGCACAGTTTTACATCACACCATCCTCCCTCAGAACACACCCGCACGTACTTACTAAGGTACTTTCAGATTTTAATTTGAAACAGAGAATTTTGCTTTCTCCTTTCTTTCTGAACCAATTCAAGCCAGCAAGAGAGGATTCTTTATACATTAGATGTCAGGGCAGCTTCAGTACAAAAGACGCCAAAATGGTCAAGATGCAGTTTATCATCAATAGGGATATTAGTACAGGGTTTCTACTTTCAAACCAGTTCTAAAGCGAGATGGGTTGTATCCTGTATATTCACTTGGTGCCAGTAAGCTATTGGACCTCTTTAGTTAAACTTTCAGTGCGTTCCAAAGATGAAAGATCATTGTTCCTGTTAGTAATATTTATGTGCCAGTCACATAGTTTTGCACACATGTTTTAGGTCTTAAATTATAGCAATGGAGATAATGTTTAGATTTAGAATTATTTTCTCAGAAAAAGCTGTGTAAGGCTTTGTATATTACTTGCTTTTTTTACGGTCTTTATTTTTCTCTTTCTCTCGTTATCTAGTGTATGTGTCTATTTTATTCAGTACTCGTGTGTAGCAATGATTCCAGATGGCCCGGTGAATTCCATCTCATTGTAATGTTGCGGATGGCCTTTTACCTTGTGCCTCTATTTTGGTGAACTGTTAAAAAGAGCTCTTAAATAAAAATAAACGTCGATGATGATCCCATGATTGGAAAAATAAGTTACAAGTACTTGGCATTCTACTTCACTGTGATGTGAATCTTGATTGAATATGTGCTAAACCCCTTCCCTGCCTTCCACTGGAGACCAGAAAATGGTCTCCTTAACAGTGCATTTAGGATCCTTCATCAAGTTAGCTGTAAAGTGAGCTGAGCTGTTAAACGATAATTCTAAGAAAAGTTGTGCTCCATTCAAATAGAGGAGATTGGGTCTGCCATGTTTTTGGCATTATTTCCTAATATTTCAGTGTTTTGGTGAGATTTATTATGCACACTGTGGATGAACTGGGAATTGAGTGCTGGCATCTATTACACTAACTTTTTTTTGCTCAGAATAATTCAGAAAGGATAGGGCGCCCTTCATGGGTAAAAAGAATTATGCGCCAGCCGGGGTACTGTACAGCCTCACCATTTTTGGAGTACTCCTATGAAATGGGGCCGAGTGGGGAATTACAACCAACCAAACACACTGAGCACGTCCTATAAGGTAACCAAATAGAATTAATATTTGAACGTGGAATAAAAACCCATGCAGAAGGCGGGATCAAACTTATGCATCTACTAGTGAAAGGCTTGTGACAATGCCAAATGTCTATTGAGCTGTTACGGTTCCCCTTGAATAGTGCAATATTGGACTAGAATTTTTTTTTAAGGCATTTGCAATGCAATGGGTCTCGCGTTAGCTCAAGTTAGAGCTGTTCATGTTGTAAATTCCTAACTTGAATTTTCGTGCCACTTAAATTGAAAATTAAAAGTAAAACAGTTGACATAAAAGAGCTGATTCAAAGCACCACAGCTGCCATGAGTGACACAAAAAGAAAAAAGAATGTCAAACGTATCGGCAAACGTGCAATAATCCATGTAACAGGATCGATGTCCAAGGCGGTAACCAAACCGCCCCAAGGAGAGACAAACGTAAGCATTTGCCATTGATGAAAAAGGATTTTTGAAAGGCAAGTCCACGAACGAGTGATAGTAATGGCCGTGTGTTGAGCGTGGTTAAAAGCCTACAGATAGATTACAACCGGTCACTTGCGCGCTCGACCTAATGAGTCCTTTTAGAGTGCAGGCTAAAACTGTCTTGTGTGTTCTTTGAACGATAGGTGCTAATGTTCAAAACTCGATGGCACTTTGTCAACTACAGAAGAATGGCGGGCTAGGTCAGTCCTGCTGGGATTGAGATGAGTAACTTGCATGTCTTTAAGCAAGAGCTGAATGCACTGAGACAACATACTAGCAAATTGAAAATATTTTTAATTTGGAATTGAATAATTCATAGGCCCCCCCCATTAAACCGTATACATAGATGTACCACTTTCAAAACTTTTCTTTCATTATACGGAGTCTAGGAAACAGTAGTGCCTTTATCGGATAGGTGGTGGCTTGAAGAACCTGCACAGTGAGGTTTTATTGCTATCTTTGATTTGCTCATGTTTAATTATATCTGCATATTTCCGCTAGTCACCGATTTTGAAACATGTAGCAGATATTTTAAAATAATTTATTTTTAGAGAATGGTGTGCTTCAAATGATTTATTCACACCACATCTCATTCAGTAGTCCTTTGGACAAGTAAATATGTACATTCAGGGATGTGGAATTCCTATCGCCCGACGCGCCCGGGACATCGCCGGGACATCTTGTTCGGGGTCAAGGGCAACAAGTTTTTATGTTTACTTTGTCCTTGGGACAAGTAGGCCCAACCCTCTGCAGCACAAACCCTTTAGCTGCCTGTTTACAGAGAGTGGAACTCTCTGCAGTTGAGGTAATGTGTTTCCAAAAGATAATGCTGTTCGAACTTATATTTATGGTTCATTATTTGAAAGCCTTCATTATTAGGGTGAGTGCTGTAAATAAATGTTTTAAGGTCACACTTCACTAGTGACGTTGGTTCCAGTACAAAAAAAAAAAAGTGTATACACATGTTTGAAAAGTTTAGGCTATGAGGCTAAGTATAATGCTCCCAGAATGCTCTTTGATTAGATGCAAATGAAGTGTCATTTAGTAAAATGTTTTGATGCATGCTAGTATTTCCCAAAAATATTTCTAATGGAAAATCAGTGTAACCATTTTCAACACGATTATGGGAAGCATGAAATTAAACAAACACTGACAAAGCCAACTGATCTGACATATTTTTATAAGTCCTTTAGTTTCATCAATGCGTGTCTTGTTTTGACATGGCTTTTGTAACACTTTATTGTTGTGGGAGCTACCAGGCCCTCAACATTGTAATAAACACTGGCAAAACCCCCCCAAAACGTTTTTGAACTCTAAAAGCACACGTTGCCACCAGTGGTATAACAAAGGCCCCGCAGCCGCCCTCCAGGGGGCCCATTCAGCACAGCACCTGCCCTGAGTGAGTCTGGAGAGGGAGCTCCTCCATGTTCTTTGCAAAGGGGCACCCTCCAGTTTCGTTATGTCACTGATTGCCACTATAGTTCCTGACACTAAACGAAACTACTTTGTGTGCCAATATGCTCCTTGTGGAAGAGCAGAATGCGATCACTCACAGTAAAGCCAGCTGAAAGAGAGAGAAATAGAAGTTTAATAAAAACAAAATGTCTTTGTTAACACCAGACCTAATTAGGGACCAAGACCCACATGTAAGTTGCTTTTTGCATGTCGCAAACAGCGACTTTCGCTGTTTGCGACGTGCAAAAAGCACATTGCGATGCACAAACCCAGTTTTGCGATTCAGTAACCTGGTTACCGAATCGCAAAACGGGTTTGCGACTCGCAATTAGGAAGGGGTGTTCCCTTCCTAATTGCGACTCGCAGTGCAATGTAGGATTGTTTTGCGGGCGCAAACCAATCGCAGTTTGCACCCATTTCAAATGGGTGCTAACACTTTAGCAAAAGGGAAGGGGTTCCCATGGGACCCCTTCCCCATTGTGAATGTCACTGTAAACATTTTTTCAGAGCAGGCAGTGGTCCTGTGGACCACTGCCTGCTCTGAAAAAGTGAAATGAAAACGTTTCATTTTTCGTTTTTGTAATGCATCTCGTTTTCCTTTAAGGAAAACGGGCTGCATTACAACAACAAAAAACTGCTTTATTGAAAGCAGGCACAGTCATGGTGGTCTGCTGTCTCCAGGAGGCCACCAGCCCTGTGAGGGCCGCCATTCGCAAGGGGGTCGCAAATTGCGACCCACCTCATGATTATTAATGAGGTGGGCATTTGCGAAGCCCTTGCGAATCACAGATGGTGTCAGGGACACCATCCTACATTCGGATTTGCGACTCACAATTTGCGGGTCGCAAATCTGAACCTCCCTACATGTGGCCCCAAATTCTTAAAGAAAGTCACAAAAGTGCACCCATGGTATATGTCGTACCCCTATAAAATATTTGTGAACTGTATTTTAGCATGGGTAAATACGCATGTGTAGATTTGCTCATGTGAAAATCTATTGAGCATTTGCAAGTTCATTTTCCATCCAGCCACTTTCTTCCCAACCCTGGAAGAAGTTCTAATTCTGCCATTGTCAGGAGTAAATGTCCAACCTTTCTTATTATGGGAAAATATTAGAGAGAAGCTGGTGAAAATCTTTAAAACATGCAGGTTAGTAGGTTTGCAGACTCAAAGGCATTCCAGCCCTGGAACTATTGCTTACTGCTTCCTCCAGCCCCAGTATGCAGATCTGCAGAAAGGTGGCAAAATAAGGAAATTGCTACAGTAGGGATTGAAACTGCAAGTATTCAAGCCCTACTATGGTAGTAGCCCTGGCATAATCAGAGAGGCTATTATCAGAGCTCTTACATAATGAGATTGCTGCCATAATTTGGCGCCACACTGCATGGCACCAAAGGGACAAGTAGATCTTTTTACAGGACAAGTAGATTTGAGAAGCAACCTGTCCCCTGGACAAGTAGATATTTTAATAAATTCCACACCCCTGACATTAAAGTATATGATAAAAAGCTTTCCATTAGAGGAGACTGTTTTTTTTTTTTAAATCAGGAACTCGTCACCCTTACATATCTCCCTCCCCCAGCTATGCAAAGCATTGTCTTAGAAAGCTACCACAAAATTATTTATTTAAAACTATGAGGAAGTTCGTTTCATCAAATAAAGGGACCAAAATAGTTGCAGAATGTATTTAAAGAAATTTGTTTGCAGAAATCCGATGTCATCACTTGAAAGATAATAAAACATTGGCAGTTCCCCTTAAGGTCAGTAAGGGAACCCGTTTACCAGATAGTATCACTAAACTGTCTCCTACACACTTCCCCGTCTCATTCATTGTCACTTAAATTCTGAGCAGTGGGGCTGGGGTGTGGCAGGTGCTGTAAGAGCGCCAGAAAAATTTCAGAGAGCTTGGCAGTAGACTGGGCAACAAACAAGCATTTGATCATGTCTTATTTTCTTGCAATGAGTGGAATACTTTTACGGGTTGGATTTAATTAAGCCAGGGTGCAACTCTTTGCAACAAACTGCTGGTACATTATGTTGCTATTCAGATTGATGTTTACAGTTGTCTGCCTGTATGCTTTGTGCAGTTTGTTGATTTTTTTCAATTCACAAGTCCATTGAGATATTAGGTGTGACAAGACATATACTGCAAATTGAAGAATTACAATATTGTTATAACCATATTCTACATTACGTAATAATTTTAATACCTTACCTCTAATAGCATCCATACTGGAGTCAAGAATAAGATAAAATAGGGAGGTCATGTCAAAGGACTGCTAATCCCCACAGAGTTTGAAAACGTGTACTAGCTTCTTTTCCACAGTTTAGAAGTATTTTAAATAAATTACCACTAACTGAAGAACAAATGAACACCTCCTCGAACTTCAGATGACGTTTACACGTCATACAATACTAACGACCCAAACGCATGCAGTAGTTTTCCATCAGCATGGAGAAGGCTTCTCCTGGGCTTATTAGTTTTCAGTGTTGTGGGCTTGGGCTTTGGCAAAGACATATTGGGGGTCATTCTGACCCCGGCGGTCTCCAGGGTCGGCGGGAGCACCGCCGACAGGCCGGCGGTGCCCCGCAGGGCATTCTGACCGCGGCGCTTCGGCCGCGGTCAGAAGAGGCAAACCGGCGGTCTCCCGCCGGTTTACCGCTGCCCTTTGAATCCCCCATGGTGGCGCAGCTTGCTGCGCCGCCATGGGGGATTCTGACACCCCCTACCGCCATCCTGTTCCTGGCGGTTCGCCCGCCAGGAACAGGATGGCGGTAGGGGGTGCCGCGGGGCCCCTGGGGGCCCCTGCCGTGCCCATGCCAATGGCATGGGCACAGCAGGGGCCCCTGTAAGAGGGCCCCGCAAAGTATTTCAGTGTCTGCTAAGCAGACACTGAAATACGCGACGGGTGCAAACTGCACCCGTCGCACCCCTGCAACTACGCCGGCTCAATTCTGAGCCGGCGTCCTCGTTGCAGGGGCATTTCCTCTGGGCCGGCGGGCGCTCTTTTGGAGAGCGCCCGCCGGCCCAGAGGAAATGTCTAAATGGCCGCCGCGGTCTTTTGACCGCGGTGCGGTCATTCAGCGGCGGTAGTTGTCTTGAATTGAGGTCCTATGCATGGATGCTGTGGCGCTGGTTAGGACAGACAGGAATACTCTGATGTGTGGGCAATTCATAGAGGCTCATTTCCACTGTGTGCAGTTCTGGTAAACACAGTGTAAATGAATTTACTTTCTAAGGAAAGAAGTGTGCTGCCCTGTGAATCCTCTCTTCCCCCGCTTTTACCCTGCATTTATAGAGGCACCAGGCAGAACTGCCCCTTGTCACCCGTGCCGTTTGCGCTTGCAATGGAGCCGCTTGTAAACAGAATTCATCAACTTGGAGACTGGCATGGACTATTTGTTTCAGTCCATAAGCATTCCATCTCACTATTTTCAGACAACATTCTAATGCACTTGAACTTGATTCTAGTCGAGCATCACACAATCTTTTGCCTCTTGTGTTAATTTCCCTGTCTATTGATTTACACTAGATTTTAAGCTTGTGTAACTCCAAATTGCTAAATTCTGTAAAACTCACCATCTCCTCGGTCCTCCACGGCTTAGTAGGAGCTAATTGTTGCAGAGGAATAGTCAGTGCAGTCCACTTCCTGGTTGACTTTTTTCGGAGCCATTTTGGAAAAAGCAGCAGTCTAGTCATTCTCCATGTCAGAGACTGCTACTTAAGAGGCATGAATGTGCAGACTTTCAATTAGTCTTGCTGATTCTACGCAAGCATCAGTTTTTTTGCCTCTTGTGTTCATTTCCCTGTCTATTTATTTGCATTGCATTTTAAACTTGTGTAACACTGCATTGCTCAAATTCTGTAAAACTCCCTATCTCCTCGGTCAGCCACAGCTAAGTAGGAGCCGATTGTTGCAAAGGGAGAGTCCGTGCTGCCCACTTCCTGGTTGACTTTTTTTGAGAGCCCTCTTAGAAAGCAGCGGTCTAGTTCTTCTCCACATCAAAAATGGCTAATCAAGGGGCAAGAGTGTGTGGATGCGCCACCAGAGGCAAGCCTGTCTGCACCCGTCCACATGCGAACTGTGCTGAAACCCCAGGTTCCCTGACCTAAGGAAGCTCTCCCACTTTGGTTTACTCAAAATAACAACTATGGTGTCTACGAGATTGGGCTAAGCTACCTCCATGTGCACTCCCTCTGGTTTTAATTCATTGTACCACTCTAAGATGTGCGCCTGCGCTATTTGTGGATTTAAGGTGGATTTTTTTCCTTTTATATAAAGTACCTTTCTGAATTTGGAGAAAACAGGTATGTAGGAAGCTAAACTAGCTCTGTATATACTATCTCAAAGTGAGAGATAATGTGCACAGAGACCAGGAGTTCCCCTTAGAGGTTGATAGTGGCAATAATAGAAAATACTAATGCCCTATTTGTGGTAGTTTGGTCGAGCAGTTAGGCTTATCAGAGGGTAGTGTTAAGCATTTGTTGTACACACACAGGCAATAAATGAGAACACACACTCAATGACTTAACTCCAGGCCAATAGAATTTTATATTGAAAAATATTATTTTCCTAATTTATTTTAGAACTCCAAGATTCAGATATCAAGTAAGTACATAAATTGTAAGGTACTTGACATAGGTAAATGTGGAACTTTGAATGAAAACAGTAATGTACACAGTTTGTCCACTTTTAAAATAGCTTATTGCCATTTTATGCCAGAGTGCAAAATTCAGCAGTTCCTGGGGGAGGGAAGTAAAGGTTAGTTTGTCAGGTAAATAAAGCACTTACAGGTTCAGTCTCCAGGGCATAGGCAGCCCACTGTTGGGGGTTCAAGTTAACCCCAAACACCCAGCTCCAGCAACACAGGGCCAGTCAGTTGCAGAGGTCAAAGAGGGACCCAAATAACATTGGCGCCTATGGAGACTAGGGGTGCTCCGGTTCCAGTCTGCTAGAAGGTAAGTACCTGCATCCTCTGGGAACAGAGTAGGGGGGGTTTTGTAGAACACTGGGGGTGTCCCAAACGGCACACAAAATATACCTTCAGCGGCACATGAGCGGCCGGGTGCAAACAAGGCTTTGGGTTTTGTATTGGATTTAATGGAGGGACCCGGGGATCACTCTGGCGGTGCTGGCAGGGCACAGGGGGGCTTCTCGGGCCAGCCACCGACTGGGCAAAGATGAGGGCCGCTTGCTGGTCACTCCTGCACCAGTAGTTGGTTCCTCTCAGGCCTGGTGCCTGGGGGCTGCGGGTGCAGTGCTTCTTCCAGGCGTCTGGTTCTTTTGATAATGGGCAGTCCTGGTCAGGGGAATCCTCTAGATTCTCTCTGCAGGCATTGCTGTGGGGGTGCAGGGAGGTCGTCTCAGGGTGGACATGTTGTGGGAGTCCCCTGGGGGTCCTTGCTGCATTGTTGGTTTCTCTGGACACGGGCCAGGGGCGTCGGGTGCAGTGTGTTGGGGACTCACGCCATAGGAGTGAGGTGGGAGTCCCTTTTAAAGATGGTTTCTTCTTGGTTCTTTTGGACAGAGCCGCTGTCCACTGGAATTTCTTGGTCCTTTGGGTTTGCAGGGCAATCCTCTGAGTTGGCAGAGGTCGCTGGGCCTGCTGGATGCGTCGCTGTTGCAGGTTCTTTGAATCTGAAGACAGGCCGGTAGGGCTGGGGCCAAAGCAGTTGTCGTCTCCTTTTTCTCTGCGGGGCTTTCAGGTCAGCAGTCCTTCTTCTTGTTAGGTGGGCAGGAATCTGATTTCCTGGGTTCAGGGTCACCCCTAAATAATAGACTTAGGGGATTGTTTAGGGCTGGAGGGCAATAGCCAGTGGCTATTGTCCCTGAGGGTGGCTACACCCTCCTTGTGCCGACTCCCTTTAGGGAGGGGGGTACATCCCTAATCCTATTGGGCTAAGTCCTCCAAAGCAAGATGGAGGATTTTCTAAGGAAGGGGTCACCTCAGCTCTGGACACCTTAGGGGCTGTCCTGGCTGGAGGGTGACTCCTCTGTTTTTCTCATTATATCCTCCTGACTTGCAACCAAAAGTGGGGTCTGTGTCCGGGGGGGGGGTGGGCATCTACTAGCTGGAGTGCCCTGGTGGCACTGTAATCCGAGGCTTGAGCCTTTGAGGCTCACCGCCAGGTGTTACAGTTCCTGCAGGGGGAGGTGAAAAGCACCTCCACCAAGTACAGGCTTTGTTCCTGGCCACATATTGACAAAGGCACTCTCCCCATGTGGCCAGAAACTCAGCTGGTTGTGGCAGGCCGGCAGAAACTGGTCAGCCTAGCGCTAGGAGTCGGACTGGTATTTAAGTGGGTGTCTCTAAGATGCCCTCTGGGTGCATTTTACAATACATCTCACACTGGCATCAATGTGCATTTATTGTGCTGAGAAGTTTGATACTAAACTTCCCAGTATTCAGTGTAGCCATCATGGAACTGTGGAGTTCGTGTTTGACAAACTCCCAGACCATATACTCTTAATGGTTACCCTGCACTTACAATGTCTAAAAATTGGCTTAGACACTGTAGGGGCATAGTGCTCATGCAGCTATGCCCTCACCTGTGGTATAGTGCACCCTGCCTTAGGGCTGTAAGGCCTGCTAGAGGGATGACTTACCTATGCCACATGCAGTGGGTTGTGGGCATGGCACTCTGAGGGGAGTGCCATGTCGACTTAGTCTTTTTCTCCCCACCAGCACACACAAGCTGTGAGGCAGTGTGCATGTGCTCAGTGAGGGGTCCTCAGGGTGGCATAATACATACTGAAGCCCTTAGAGACCTTCCCTGGCCACAGGGACCTATCTGTGTGCCAGGGCTGTGCCAATTGTGGAGACAAAGGTACAGTTTTAGGGAAAGAACACTGGTGCTGGGGCCTGGTTAGCAGGGTCCCAGCACACTTTCAATCAAAGCTGGCATCAACAAAAGGCAAAATGTTAGGGTGTAGCCATGACAACAGTGGCATTTTCCTAAAAGGTATGACAAATAAATGGTCAGCCTTATGTTAAGTAAAACGTTGGGGATTTGCATTTAATGCCAGGTCTTTCATTAAGCATAAAATGGATTTCATATCAGTGCATGACCCAGATTGAGTTTTTATTACAGAGTTATGGGCCATGGATCAGTAATCGGGGCCTGACTTAGATTGTGTAACCTGAAGGGATATCTTCTACTGTCACGTAGGTTCTCGTTATGCTAATGAGGCTACTGAATTTGGGAGGCATGATCACATGGATCGTGGCTACTAAGTATGATTCCACACCATATGACGCCTGTCTGCTTAATCCGGCTAACTAGCAGCGCCTCATCTCTGGCTGAGATGATTGTCGAAACCGGGCCCATAAAAAAGAAAGACTCCTCAGGGGAATCGTGGTCGATCAGATCTCATCCCTTTCTTTGTTACCAAAAAGTCTCATACAGGCATAGACAACCGATGGCATAATATAGTTAAATAAGAATTTATTGAAATGACTGCATCTTAGATAAAAAGGCATGTATTACAATAACTAGGATGATAAAACACAATAAAAGCAAGCAGGTGACCAACAGAGTAAAACATAAAAATAATCCTACCATACTGTCACTAGGAGGGATATATATATCTCTCCTACCTACAATATTGGAACACAACGTAATATGCATAGTCTGCCCTTTGGGTTTCCCCCCTGGGGTTACATCATCCCTCATAGATGGAGGAAGAAGCCTGTGGTCTAGATAGACACCGTCCCCATATGGATCGGGGGTCCGGTCGTCTAAGAAAGTAGCTGCAGCGAAGCAATCAGCATGCAGTCATGGTCATCTGGATTGAATCTCCCTCTAACATGTCTGGGACAAAGGGGTGTTTTTATAATAAAACAAGTGGCATTCTAAAAAATTATCGCCCTCGTAGGAGTCTGTGTTTTCTTTGAATGTTGGCGACACAGCATACCACGTTTGTTGGCAACCCTATCTGACTGTAGCCTTGGAGAAAGCACAGATCGAAATAAATGTCCTACTAGGAACGCAATGCTTTCCTAGACGAAAGTACAATGAGATAAAGAAAATAAAACAGTACCTCAAATGTGGCTATTGATAGAAAAATAAAGCAATGCTGAATAAAATGTAGCTGGATTAAAGTGCACATCGGCAGGCCTCGTAAGCTAAAACGATGTGTCTAAAAAATATGGCTAAAATAGCTAGTCAACAAATCCTTAGATCAGACAGGTTAGGCAGACAGGGAGGAGGGTTGGCTGTTGTACATAAATCATAGTATCACTGTCTCTTGGAGATGATTCAATGCAGTAGTCCTTGTTATACTTTATATTATACTATAAAGATATCACCAACCAACTCGTTTGCTGAAATGTTAGTACAAAGAACCCCTGGGCTTAGGACAATGTTTTCGACCAAACTAGCCAATCTTTTAAACCTTTAATTGTCAAAAGTAATTTTACCGTTATGGGCAACTTACATTTTTATTTGGAGGATACCTTTAATAAAGATTTCAATGTACTTATGGAAACACTGACTTGTTTTGGGCTCCAACAGTTGTTTGCGGTCCCTACTCATGTAGTGGGACACACACACACACACACACACACACACACATACACACACACACACACACTAGATGGGAGTTTTTCTGATGACTCTCTCCTATCGGTGTCGGAGGTCCTGACACTCAGCTGGTCTGACCATTATGCTGTATCCTTTTCACTTACCATGCCAAGTTTCAAGATTAAGGATATTCCCAGTAAGATGAAGATTTCTAAAAGGAATTGGAAGGAGGTCTTGGCAGAACTCTTCTCTAATGCACTTAGAAGTGATCCTTACACTGATTCGGAGGATGTGAACAGAAGGGCTGAAGAATTTTCGCCCTGAGTGGGTGCAATGACTTTTAAGGTTACACTGCTACTGGATGAGAATCATCGGAGAAAAATGCCTATGTCCCCCTGGTTCACGGATCCGTTAAGGCTCCTTAGACAGGCTTGTTGATGACAGTAACGCTCCTAACAGTATGAGGAGCAGAGAAAACTCTATACGAATAAGCCATTAGAGACTATAAAACAACCATTCTAGAAGAAAAACGTCTTTATTGTATTAACGAAATTGAATATACTAACTCCTCAAAAGAACTTTTTAAAGCTATCCACCAGGTCTTGGCTCCTCTGACTGCCGCGAAAATAGAGGTTTCACAAGAGTTCTGCAATAAGCTGGCAGAATGCTTTCAGCTGAAGAATGCAAATAATTATAAAGAGTTTGGTTCTCCCAATACCAAAGTTGTTGCCCCCCCCCCCCCCCCCCCCCCTTGACTAAGCACTTGGCTGCAGGAGAGCTTTTCAGAAACTATGGAGGCTGAGGTGTAACACGTGAAGTTGCCAGTCTGTTTCCCTCTGTTGACATCTGCTTTAATGGAGCTGCATCTGCATAATATAACATTGCGATTTCCTCTTGAAACTTTTTTCCCCAAAAATGTAGAATTGGCTGCTGCTACAGTAGCACGACCTTTAACATCCACCATGAATAAAGCTATCACTTCAGGCTGCTATCCACACTTTTGGAAGAAGGCAGTGGTCAGGCCTTTACTTAAGAAGCCTAAGCTTGACCCAAGTGACTTCAAGAACTATCGCTCTATTTCACTGCTCCCGGTCCAAGACTAAATCCTGGAGAAACATCTTAACCAGCACCTGATGGCTTATGTGGAGGAACAGGTTCTGCTGGACTTCTCAGTTTGGTTTCAGGAGCAATCGTGGAGCAAAAACAGCTTAGGTATCAGCAGTGGATAGCATCCAATGCCTAGTCGATGCAGGGCAAGGCACGGCTTTGATCCTTGGGGACTTAAAGATGTGGCTTTGAAACTGATAATTTCTTTCCCCACACACAGATGGTGACTGTGAATCGGCTGATATCTGGGGTTCCACAGGGTTCAGCCCTGAGGCACCCCCCCGGTTTAATTTAGACATCTCTTCTCTTGCTAAGCTTATATGTCCTTTTGGGCTGTAGGTTGTATTGTATGCTGATGACACTCAGATAATTGTGTCTATTTCAAAAGACACGGATGCCATTGCAGCCAACTTCAACAATTGCATGGTGGCTGTGGCAAGGTGGATGAGCACAAACTATTTGAAGCTCATCTGTGATAAGACAGAGATGGTGCTTTTCGGAAGCCAACCTATGATCCGGAATAGGAACTGGTGGCCCAATATATTGGGTACTTTACCTACCCCAACAGACTCTGTGAAAAAATCTAGTTGTAATCCTGGATAGGGGCTTGTCACTGGACTGTCATCAAAAGTACCGAGACAACTTGCTTTTGGATTATTAGAGTGATGAAGAAAGTATTTCCATTTATCTCCTGCCCAGCTTGTAAACATGTTGTCTCCTCTAGAATTGACTATTGCAGTGTGCGATATCTGAGACCAACAAAACAACTCTATAAACCGCAGTTAGTGCATGATGTGTCGGTATGATTGGAGACTGACGTTTGAGGATGTCCAAAGTCAAAGGCTTGCTTGAACTCTGTTGGCTTCCGGTCAAAAAAGGGCATTATGTATTGTGCATAAAGCCCTATGTAATGTGAATCCTAATGGAATTAAAACCATGTTTCAAGTGTGTATATACCCTCCATTTGGCAAATCATAATTGGGGTGTTGTCCCCCGAGATCGGAATAAGAGATGGGAAGGCCGAGCTTTCTCAGTCGCGGCAGTGAGGTTCTGGAACTCTCTTCCTCATTATCCTAGGTGTCTGAAGATGCACACTTACTTCAGGAAAGTATTGAAGATCTGGATTTTTACCCTCTAGGGAGGTTTTTAGTTCCGTTTGTGCAATCAGGATATAGCCTGTGGTTGAGGTGTTTAGGAAGACTAATTTTGTAGCACCTTGATGCCTTTGGGCATTTGTGTACTCGTACAAATTTGCCTCATGTCATAACATCACATCAGGCTTGGACCTGAACTTAAACGCTCTAGAGACCTCTGGAACCCTTGCGTTATTTACTGCAACATCGGCTCTTCCTTAAGACTGTATTTATTACTCAGTAAAATGGGGAAGTATTTTTTTAGTATTTGTGTGTATGAAATTTTGGTTATTTTTTAATGCGTTGGCCATCCCCATTATATGCAGTATAATTTCCAGCAGTTTTTCAAAACATTATTTTCTACGTATATGTCACTGTGGTCATAGCAACCCAAGAAACTTGAAGGCTGAAACTGGTCAGGATTCAGAATCATAGTCTACACTTTACAGATACATCAGCATTTTGGAATCTCAGTGGTCATGTTTTGTAAATCTCTGGTAATGGGGATAATTGTGGGATCTGAAAAACACTTTATGAAGCCTGTCGGCTCTGAGGCCTCTGAAGAGTTTTGCATAAATTCTGAAACATTATTTCTCCTCTGAGTTTTGGGGATTTTAACCTCCTTTTTAATGTGATTGTATTCATCAAGTCCCACTCCTTCTTCCTTTGTGTGCACTGTATGTGTCTGCCCTGATAAGACGAAGGAATTGGATACCTCCCAAAGTAACCGAAATGAAGAGGAACCAGAATTCATGCATGACTATATCTCAGCTCATGCCTATTATTATTACAATTATTGTGTTCATACACTCAAACTTTTTCTTGCTCAATCCCTTTCTTTCAACCAAAGGACTTGCCATTGTGAGCTGCTGTGAAAGATGTTGAAGTGTACATGTATAAATAAAGTATTTAATTTATAGTTTTCAATGTTTTTGACAGAAAAGTTTGTTTCAGGCTGGCATTGGGAGATTTATGTTTTATTGGGTAGAGTAGAAAATTCCTGAACTGCATCTAGATTGATTTGGCTCTGCGTTTGAAATCTGATAGAGACTTTTAGTCGCAGATTCCTTACCTTAGAATTAACCCCAAGTCAGACTGGATCCAGAAATGTTTTAATGAGCAGTATCTAGCATGCCAGTAGGAGGTGTTGTTCAGCTCCACGTAGCATCGTCGGCACTGAAAGTGAAGTTCACAGCACCGCTATAGGTGCCATCAGGCGGACTGATGTCAGTTTTTTTAGGGTCGAGCCTGCGTTGCATGCGCTCGCGCATGCGTATCGCAGCGAGACGCTTTAGGGTTTAGAAAAGGGCTCGGAGCCCTGTCGACATCACGTCAGTGTTTTTCATTGGTTCGTGGGCTTGCCTATTAAAATCTGCTTGCTTTCATTAGTCGAAGGCATGCATACGTCATGCCTTTTCCGGTGGCTAGCCCTCCTCGAGCTCATCGACCAAGTACAGAAAACATGCGAGGCTCGCTGTTTTCTGTCTGGCTCGTGGACTACTTTTTCTCTAATTTACTAGCGAGATTTCGCTTGGCAGAAGTCGAGCGCTTTACATAGTTAATTGCACTTTTTCGGGTTACGTACATAAATGCACTTTTAGGAGTTTACAACACTATCAGCACTAACATGAGCAAACGCCAGACCCGTTGCATTGTAAATGCTTGTTTTGTTTTTTTAAATGCGTCTGTCAACGCAGATGCATGAAGAGCAGCCCCCAGTAAATTTTTGACTAACTTTATTAACTGTTTGTAGACATTTCTTTGCGGTTTTTAACTCCTGGTGTGGTGGTATGTCATCCAGGAAGGTCTGCTTCAAGCCCTGTGGTGCCTTTTATTGATCGATGTTTGTGACTGACCTGCATCTTGTGTGCCTTTGCTGCCTCGAGCACAACCATGACCCAAAGGTCTACGCTGATTACTGTGCCATGAACCTGAAGGCTTTGATGGAGCGATCCCTCAAGCTCCTGGTGGCTTGATGTGCAACACCGCAATGATCCCATGGAGGGGAAAATCTCAGGAGCTGTGGCGGAGACTCAGATCTTCATGACACTCAACATCGTCAAGTCACCCGGGTAAGTCCCACCACCCATCAAGGTTGAGCCTATGCCCGGGCTGTCTCTGTGCCCGAGTTTCCAAGAGCCGGAGTGACCCCCGTCCAACTTACAGAGCTCTATGAGGCCATGCGCCTCATATTTAGGTGGCCTGTTCCCTACTATGCACCTTTGAGCCCTTAAGGGTTGAGAAGGGGCCTGAAATAAAAGTTCACTCCGGTTCCATTGAAAAGCGTAACCTTTGTTTATTTAGGAAAGAGGGTTACAACAGCTCAGCCATCCGACAAGATGGAATTGTTTTTCCTCCTCCCTCTTCTCAACTCCCTCGCCCCTAAGTCCACACGTGTTCCAGTTCCACTCTGATGTCGCCGATGACATCAGAATAGGAATACTACATACCCCCCTCCTTTCAATACAGAGTTGAAGTTTCATGACGGAGGGAATTAAAGCACTGCTGTACAAGAATTAAGAATAACACACACAAAAAAATGTATACATAACAACAAAAAAAGAAAACAAATTATGTTAAACATAGACTTTGAGAAAAAGAAACAGAACTCTGCACCTTTCAGTCTGATGTCCTTGGAGAACACCATTTAGATTAAACAGTCTTCTAAATAAGCAGGACTTCACATTTTTCTATCAGACTTCCTTTGCGGTGCACCGATGGGAATATTGTCTTCTACCTTGAGTGAATTATTCTTGTCCTTAAGCTCAGTGTCTTGTACAACTCTCCCTTTATACACAACCACTCTGAGATTCCACACATGATGATAATCAGTTCTGATGGCATTGTTGAAAACTTTGAAAACCCTCATCGGTTTAGACAACTTGTTTCCACAAGGCTGTAAACCAGGATGTTTTATCATAACCAGGTCACCTACGTTTACCTTAATCACCTTAACAGAATGGCTGCGATCAAAATATAGCTTGCTATTATCTATTTTAGCAGATTCTCTCTTTTTCCATTGCTTATCTTTACCGGTCTGATTATCGTTTCCCAAAAATGCGTTAACCCAAGATGGTTCAAGTATAGTATTGGGACGCCTCCCACGAAATAACTCAAAAGGAGACATACCTGTGGTGGTATGAGGCATAAACCTGTACACTCCAACTCTTTTAATGATATCATCCTGCCAACTCTTACCGTCACTTTTAGCTAAGGCTATGGTTTTTTCAGTACTCTATTGAACCTCTCTACCATTCCATTGTATTCCGGATGGTAAAGAGCACATTTTTTGTGTCTGATACCACACACACCAAGAAATGTCTCAATTTCTTTGGAAATTAGCTGTACTCCATTGTCAGTAAAAAACGTATCCGGAATACCTTCCCTTATAAAAAAGATCCTTTAGAAAGTTTATTACATGTGAAGTTTCAATGCCTCTGGAAAAACAAATGTCAGGCCCGCGGGAGAACATATCTATTGCGACTGTGACATAGCTTTCTTGCCCACCACTATGTATTGGCCCTAAAATGTCCAACGCAATGTCTTTCCACGGTTTATCAGGATGATTTCTTATCATCGGTTGAACTTTTGGTTTCCTGCTTTTCTCACTCACAGCACATTTCATACATTCTCTTACCATGCGCTCAATTTGCGTATCCATACCTGGCCACCAATAGCTGGACCGCAGCCTCTCCTTCGATTTAGCGATGCCTAAATGGCACCTATGGGCAATGTTTATCAACTCTTCCCTTAATTTGACCGGAGGATTTAGTCTAGTGCCACGTAATAGCAAGCCTTCCTTGGTTGCCAACTGATCTTTGACCAACCAAAAGTCTTTACACAGATCTCCCCCCTGGCGTTTGTATTCCCAACCATGACTTATAAGATCCATTGCCTTTTGTAGAGTAGAATCTCCTTTTACTTCTTCACGCCACTTTGTTCCGAAATTACCTCATAATCAAGTACACACAAAATGTGTATAGTCCTCAATAATATCATTGTCTAGATGATCAGTTCTGTCCTCACCTACCAACCTAGACAAAGTATCCACAGTTACATTTTCTACTCCAGGGATGTATTTCACCTCAAAACTGTACTCTTGTAGATCAACCAGCCATTTGGATATTCTGGATGAAATAGAATCAATTCCCTTCTTATTGAAAACCTCACACAATGGTTTGTGATCTGTTTTAACAGTGAACGTAGTACCCCACAATAATGTTTTCAGTTTTTTTAATAGACCATGTACTGCAAGGGCTTCCCTTTCAATCACAGAATACCTGCATTCTGAACCTTTGAGGCTTCTAGATAAAAACATAATAGTATTATCCTGAACGCACCCACCTTGCTGTAAGACCGTACCAAGACCTTTGAGGCTTGCATCAGTGGTAATGATAGAACTTTTTTTTGGGATCAAAATTTTAGGGGCTAGAGCTAACATTCTTTTGATTGTCTCAAACTCCTTCCCACACTCATCATTCCTTACAAAGCTTGCTCCCTTTTTTTTCCCCCAGAGACCCCTCATGTTGTATATAACTTCGGCACAGTTTTTAACAAATTTGTGATAGTACTCCACCATACCCAGAAAGCGCATGAGCTCTTCTTTAGTAGTGGGAGGAACCATCTCTTGAATAGTATTCGCCAGGTCAGCTTTCGGAATGACACCTTCACCTGTTATGGTGTGGCGCAGATGATCGATGGTGTTTGTACCAAATTTGCATTTCTCTAACTTCACAGTCTGATTATGATCACACAACCTCTTTAAGACTTGTTTGACCCTTGCATCATGTTCATCTTTGTCTTTACCATACACCAGAATGTCATCCTGGTATACACAGACTCCCTCCAAAGCTCACAAAACCTTTTCCATAACGCTTTGAAAAACAGAAGCAGCCAAGATTAGCTCAAAAAGGAATTCTGGTATATCTGAACATACCAAAGGGTGTAATGAACGCAGTGAGATCCATAGACTTCATCAAGCTATATCTGGTGATAGGCTGAGGCTTGATCAATAGTACTGAAAACCTTTGCATCACCTATTATCATGAGCAATTGGGCAATGTTAGGCAAAGGATACCGATCACCCACAACTCATTTGTTCAATTGCCTAAGATCAATGCATAGTCTAAGAACTTTTAGGCTTCCTAGCAGCAACAGGAGCCAACCAAGCAGTACCCTCAACCTCCTCAGTTATACCTTGATCCTTGAGTTTGTTCAACTCAATCTGCATCTCCTCTCTTATGTTCAGCAGAACACTCCTTACCTTACTATAAATATGAACTGAATCAGGAATAATTTTAATTTTGTACTGATAACCCTTTAAACAAACCAGTTCATTCCTAAACACACTAGGAAACTCACCACACAATACTTATTGTAAAGCCAAATCCAATCCACCTCAGTAGATTTTTGTATAACTGTGTTGACAGGAATTGTCTCTCTTAACACGATTGGATTATCACTATTAGGATCCAACATAACCCCTAGGTCCCTTTGATGCCACCAGCTTATAATACTGTCACCCTTCTTTGACACACATACTTTTCCAGAGGTATAGCGATCTTTATACTCAATTAAACCTATGAAATATCCATGTAATGGTATCACTTCGCCTCCATAAGCACATGGTTTAATGTCAGGTTTGAGCATCTCAACAGTATTCTTCAAATGATGACAGAAGAAGTCATTAGAGATAATTGTGATCTTGGCACCAGAATCAAACAGAACTTTGGTTTTTCCCTTCGACCTGAATGAAATCTAAGGGACCGACACAGTTCCCACTTCCTATCTGTAAAACAATTTGTCCACAATCAAAATCCGCAGAGCACGAATTCTCATTATCATTAGTATGAACTTCACAGATGCTTTGTTTAGATTTCCTCATTCTACAGACCGAGAAGAAATGATTTTGTTTTTTAAAATACGTACATACAGCTTTTAGTGCAGTACAGCGTTTATTGTTGGCAAAATGACCTGATCTATCACATATGAAACATGTCTTGTCTTTCCTAATAGTGGAACCCCTGTTTTCCTTCATTTTTGTACCTGCAAAAGTATTGATACCTTTAGTAACAGCGCACACCTGGTTGGATGCATCATTCTAAATTACATCAACACATTTTAGTGAATGTTCAATTTTCTTAGCAATGGCAAGCACTTCTTCAAGAGTGGGTTCATCCCTAAGGCATAACTCCTCACGTACTTTTTCAATGTGGCATCCTCGCATGAACCGATCTCTTATACTCTCATCAGTTAACACCCCAAATTTACACGAAGATGCAAGTCTCCTGAGATCCATTACATAATTCTCAATAGATTCTCCTTCCTTTTGTAATCTCTTCCCAAAATAACGTTCCAAAATGGTGCTTACTTGTTGGAAGATAGTGAATATCTAATTTGCGTATACAAGTTTCGTACTCATTAAGATCTATTGCTTCACTGTCTGGAATATCCTGTAGGTGATCACACTTCTTGACCTTCTGAGCCCAGACAGTGAAGTAATAATGCAGTCCTCCTTTCAGCACTCCGAGGTTCCACATACTTTTGCATAACGTTCAAATACTTTTTTCCTTTTGGCCCGTTTGATAGGGGGCTCACCAAGAGATGACAGGAAAAACAGAGGTGCTGTGACATTCTGCATACTGTAAAATACGTGTTAACTAAATGTTAGAATATTATGTATAAAAATGTCATAGATCACCAATTGGAGGAAATAACAAAGTAACGCGTCCTATATCTTGAACCGAAATTAAAGCTGTGCACATCAGCGATGTGTGTGACGCTGCAGTTCATGAGATGTATCCAAAAGCAAATAAATGACTAATGCCGTGCACATCAGTGATGTGCTCAACACTTTCTTAAGATTATCAATGCTGTGCACATCAGCGATGGGCCTAATGATCCCCGAGATTAATAACGCTGCGCACATCAGCGATGTGCCAAAGTTGTATGCCTGTTTAATAAATCCTCCGTTAAGTCAATGTGAAGCCTCAGGAATGCCCTGAGTGAACCCGACGACAAGGGTAGTACTTTCATAAAATATTGGCACTAGAAAAAAACCACCAAAGGATGGTACTGAAATCTGGTTAAACTGGAATTGTGCAAAATTGGCACAAAAGGCTTGTAGTGGCAAGGAAAGTTTAACACTTGACTGGGCTTGAAAGTTGGAAAGGAAAACAGGGCTTATAGTGCTGCAGAGAGAGCCAGCACTGGTGGCTGAGTCACAGTTTTACTTTTGAAGTGCTCCGTAAAGCAGCATTTTACAAGCAGTTTCTCATCAATCAATGCCAACGGCAGCCGCCACTCCAAGAAGACAGATGAATATCCACACTATGTCCTACTTCAATCTGTATCCGCTTCCGCTCTGATCCTGTAGCTGCGATCAGTCCACCACTCTTCACAGCAGCTAGAGGGCGTGCATGTGGCAAAACAGACGCCAGTATTCACGCAAGCTGACAGCTCACCTCCATGGAGACGTACTGGAAGCAATTATAGAACGAAGGAAACTGGCACGCGTCAGGGAGTGGTTGCCTAGGTGACAGAGAGAAGAATCCTCGCGCCTGCACTAACTGAAAACATATCGGCCAACCGTAACGATTTGGAAATGAAGTGAAAATCACCTTTAAAAACCAATTAGGATTGGGATAGTTAAGTTCCCGAGATACGAAGCAGATTCGTAAGCAAATCAACTTACGAAAGCGTCCTTCAACAGCGGGTTCAGCCTCTGGAAGCTCCTGAAGAATGTTGAGCTGTTCAGTGATCCCATCCTTGTCACCAGTGAAATAAAAGTTCACTCCGGTTCCATTGAAATGCGTAACCTTTGTATATTTAGGTAAGTGGGTTACAACAGCTCAGCCATCCGACAAGATGGAATTGTTTTTCCACCTCCCTCTTCTCAGCTCCCTCGCCACTAAGTCCACACGCGTTCCAATTCCACTCAGTCGCCAATTACATCAGAATAGGAATACTACAGGGCCCCTGCTGGTTGTGCATCAACTCGATACCAGTAGGGCCCCAGGGAGCCAATCCTGGATCTGGACTGACACCAGACGTTCCTTGTCGATCTTCCACAGTGTTGGGGGACGAAGTTGACGTTTCCGTCATAAGCGGCACTGTCCCAGCCTTGACTCCGACTCCGATACGGAGCCAGAAGGTCATCGACTGACACTGCCTATGGCACTGACTGGAGCCTCACCTTCCAGGCTGGAGCCCTATTCCTATGGACTCAGGTTCGAGGAGGATTAGGAGGTGTCTGTAATGCTAATGTGAATTGGTGCTAGGATCTGGATGATGCCAGCAGACTAGATACTTCTCCAGAAACTGCCATGCTTTATCTGCCTACCATGGCTATAGAGGAGGGAGTGTCTTTTGCTGTGGTTGTGCGGAGGGTTGCTGAGGTAGTGGACCTTAGCTTGCCCTCGGTGGCAGTCAAGACTAGCGCCTTGACAGAGGTGCTGCAACTGGAAGTGCCCCCCTAGGAACCACTATTCCTGTCTAACTAAGCCGTCACAGACTTCTTACTAGGGACCTGGTCCAAATCCAGATCCAGGGCTCCTGTGAATAGGATAATTGTTCACGGGCCCCACTCTAGGGGACCCAAACATCGTCATCTAACACCTTACCCCAGAGAGCTTGGTGGTCCAAGCCTCTACACCCCTGGATAGGGATTCCAAGAGGCTGGATGCTTTTGGGAAGATGTCTTTTTTTTTTTTTTTTTTTTACCAGCCTGGCACTGTGGTACGTGAACACCGCATGGCTTTTAGGCTGTTATTCCCATGCTCTGTGGGATACGTTTGCTCAGGTGCTGCCAAGCCATGTTTTCCCAGGCTGTTGCCGAAGGAGAGATGCAGTGAAGTTCGCTATTGGATGCAGACTGGAAACCACTGACTTGCTAGGCAAAGCTGTTTCATCAACAGTGGCCTTACAGCACCACACCTTGTTGAGACAGACTGGCTCTTCTGAGACAAGGCGGATTCGGTGCTTGAGCGCAGTAAGGACATTAGGGCTTGCCCAGACCTTGGGTCTTTCAATCATGCCCCCCTCCTTCAACCACAATCTGCCCTTTGCTCTTTTCGTGGCTACCATCAGGGGCACCCAGTTGGTGGCAAGATTCACCGTCACCTGCCCCACTAATGGTCCATAACATTTGACATGTGTGTTTTGCAAATTGTCCGAAAGGGCTACTCCCTCCCATTTGTGATTTGCCCCTCTATCCATGCCTCTTGCTTATCACCAGCTGACGGAGGATCACCTTTCTTTTCTCTGCCAGGAAGTTGCAACTCTCTTGGCCATGGGAGGCATAGAGAGGATGCTGACGCCAGAAATAAGTTGTTTGCTATTTCTTGGTGCTGAAAAAGGGCAGAGGCCTTTGGCCTATCCTAGACCTACACTCCCTCTAAATTTCATTCTCAAGCAGAAGTTCAAGATGTTCTTGTAGGATGCATACTTCCACATTCCCATCCTGCCTGGGCACAGGCGTTACCTGCAGTTCACGGTTGGCACGGGCACTTTCAGTTCACCATGCTTCCCTTTGGCCTTACTAGTGCCCTTCTGATGTTCACCAAAGTGATGGCGGTTTCAGCTCATCTGAGGAGATCAGGGGTGCCAGTCTTCCCCCAATCTTGACGACTGACTGCTAAAGGATGGCTAGCTCCAGGCTGTCGTCACCCACTTCCAGACTACTGTGGACCTCCTGAATACACTGGGGTTCATTATCAACATGCCAATGTCACATCTAACTCTTTCTCAGGTGCTCCCAGCACTGGACACAGTGCAGTTACCGGCCTATCCTCCCGAAAGGCGATTCCAGGATATTCAGGTTATGATACCGATGTTTCAGCCTCTGTCCTGGATTGAGGTGAGACTGACTGAGGCTGCTGGGTCTCTTGGCCTTCTGCATCCTGCTGGTGGCATATGCCCTCTGGCATATGTGGGCTCTGCAGTGGGACCTTAAGTTCCAGTGGGCGCAGCATCAGGGGAATCTTTCCGACATGGTCCAGATTTTGGAGGGAACTGCAAAAGATCAGCAGCGGTGACTGACGAACCACGAGTGAGTGAGCAGCAGACCCCTCTCCCTTCCACAACTAAATCTGAAAGTAGTGACAGATGCATCACTCCTGGGATGGGGCGGCCATCTGGGAGAGGTGGAGATCAGAGGACTCTGGTCCCTGGTGGAATCCAGACTTCACATCAACCTGTCAGAACTTAGAGCAATCCGATTGGCATTGAAAGCCTTTCTACCTTCCATCAAGAAAATACTAGTGCAGGTGCGCACGAACAACACCATCACCATGTCTTACTGCAACAAACAGGGCAGGGTGGGGTCGTGGACCCTTTATCAAGAGGCCTTGTGCCTCTAGACATGGCTGGACCTTCAGGGCATATACCTGGTGGTTCAACACCTGGTGGGCTCTTTGAACACCAGAGCGGACAAACGCAGATGAAGATGCCTAGTGGATCTCAAATGCCATAGCCATCCGGAGGTAGTGCAGGGTCTCTTCCGGAAGAGGGGAGAGCCTTTGTTAGATCTGTTTATCACTGCTGAAAGTGTGCAATGCGAGCAGTTTTGCATTCTAGAGTTTCCAAGGCATCTTTCGCTCTGAGTCGTTGGTCATCTTGAGTGAAGTGCAGGCCTCCTGTACGCCTTTTCGCCCATACCACTCATGCTCAAAGTTCTCAAGAAGATCAGGAATGACTGGGTGCAGTCATTCCTATGGCCCCGGACTAGGCACAGAGAGTCTGGTGTCCCAAGTTATTGAGCACCGCCATCGATTCTTTGAGCAGGTTGTCCATTTGGTAGGATCTTCTGTTGCAGCAGCATTGGATGGTCCTCCACCTGAGCCTGCAAACTCTTCGCCTTCTTGTGTGGAGATTGAGCAGCAGCAGTTGAGAGCTTTTGACGTTCCTCCAAGTGTGATGTTATCTTGGCAGCCAGACGTCCCCCACCAAGACAGTATACACCTGCCGTTGGCAAAAATCTGTTGCATGATGTGCAGAGGCATATTGATCCCCTTTCTGCTCCTCTTTCTCACGTTCTTCTTTTCATTCTCTCTTGTCCAGCAGGGCTCTGCTCTGGGCACTCTTAAGGGCTATGTATGTGCCATGTATGCTTTTTTGCAGTTGCATGACCAGCCAGTTCTCTTCAAATCCATTTTTTAAATAGGTTTTTGAAAGTATTACAAAATGTATTTCCCCCTTCTCTTCATTTTGCCTCAGTGGAATCTGAACCTTGTTTTACCATTCTATATGTGAGCTTCCTTTCAGTCTCTTCATAACTGCCCCCTCAAGCTACTCACAATTAAGACAGCATTCCTTGTGGCGATAACATCTGCTCAGAGTAAGCGAGCTTCAGCCTTTCATTCAAACCTCCTTACTTCACAATATATCCTGACAAACTGGTGCTTCGCGCAAGAGCCATCCTTTCTACCGAAAGTGGTCACTCCATTTCACGTAGACAAATCCATCACCCTGCCTACTTTCTACGCTGCTCTACATTTCTCCAGATAAGAGGAGCACCTCCACTGTCTGTAACCAAAAAGAGTGTTGTTGTTCTACCTTAACGGCACACAAGAGTTCTGGATGGCGACCTACTCTTCGTGTGGTATGTTGGAGCAAAGAAAGGACAGGCCGCGCAGAAGCCGACCATCTCCAGATGGATCAGGCTGTACATTAAGATCTGCTACTCATTGGACAAGAAGCAACCCCCTGAGGGTTTGTATGCTCATTCCACCAGGGTCAAAGGTGCGACCACTGCGTTAGCACGCAGCATTCTGCTCCTGGATATCTGCAAGGCAACAAAGTGGTAGTCATTGTACACTTTCACAGAGCACTGCTGCATGGACAGTCAGGTCTGTTGAGGCGGGCACTTTGCCCGTTCGATCCTGCAGGAATTCATAATGTGAAATTGATCCGCAGACAGACCTCTGGTGATGGTATTTCTTTGGTATCTATTCAAAGGTAAGGAATTTGCGGCTAGAAGTCTCTATCAGATGAACAAGTTACGTACCTTCAGATACGATTTATCTGGTAGGGACTCTATCTAGCCACAGATTCCTTACTTGACCCATCCATCCTTCCTCTCTGCAAATGGATTTCTAGGGTCTGGGATGTTGCCCTAGATTTCCACACCAGTGGTCAGTGTTCTCCGTAGCACCTCGCTCCTGGAATAAAAAGTCTAAAAAAAGAAACTGACATCAGCGTGCCGCCTACATAGGCACCACAAACATAACCGACAACACCACACAGAGCTGAACAATGCCACCTACTGGCTCGAAGGGGTACTGCTTACAAAAGAAATTCACATCCTGTGTGAAGCTTGGGGCTAATTCTAAGGTAAGGAAGCTGTAGCTAGAGCTTCTACCAGATAAGGTGTCACTGAAGGTAACTAACTTGTTCTTCAGAGTATTAAGTAGCCTGAGGCCTTGAATTCCAAGGCATCTCGCTCTGTCACTTGAAGACTCGTTTGTTAATTAAATCTGCAGAATCCTAGCTGGTGCATAATGAGGAGGCAATATCTGTAGATATTATGTGCCAGAAAGCGTTGACTTTCTGGAGCTAAGCTTCAAAGACGATTCCGAGGTCCCTTTGTCTGAGGACCATACCAGTCGAAGTGAATCGTATGACCCTCTCCCGTAGCCAGTATTTCTGTTTTAACTCAGTTCGTTCTGTGGAAACGCTCCTGAAAGTACTTGTGAAGGTCCTCACAAAGTTACTGAGTTGTACTTTTGGGCATGTGGTTTATATTGTGCTTGGTAGATGGTGGAGGCGTGTAATGAACAATGACTTTATTCACACTGAGACGTTTGCTAATAGTAAATGTTGGCAAATTTCAGAGAGAGCGAGAGACAAAAAGCTTCCCAAGGCAATTGCAATAGGTTTAACGAGTAACCCACAACTTTCTTTGCTTTTTCGTTGCTGAGCCGTCAAATTCAGAACCTGTAAGAAATAACCCAATTAAATGGCTTACTTAAAGTTTCCATAACTTTCAGCATTGATGGTGAAAAATAAACTGAAGGAGTACACCTGGAAATCTGCAAGTTGTAGATTTCGAGACATACCCTAAGACCCTCATACATACATATCTTGTGGAGGTTCTACAGGACTATAATTTATCATTCCCGGGTGGTAGTGTGCTCTACAAATCCACAAAACATAACTAGTAACTTTTACTTTTTTCCTCCACCTGGAGGCCCTCAATACGAGTGGCCAGGAAAGTTCCTTGTTATTATCCACCTCATTACCTGAAATTAATGTTACAGGGAATACTTGTGATACCGGGTTTTGGAGACTGACATGCCGTACTTCAGGTTCTGTGCTGATACCCATATGCAGTATTTCGCCTTGAGTCTCCGTCTTCCTCCTGCAGCTTAAGTGAAGTATCTCCTGCATGTTGAATTCTCATGGAACCAATAGCTCCTGTTACCGGCATCATCGTAATTCCTGGCCCATTAGTCATGACACAGTATTTTTAATCTCTACCTCCTTCATCCTGCAATCCAATTGGAGCCCATGCAGGGTGAGAGAAATATATGAGGCCAAAGGGCCTTAGCACACAATGGGACTGTCAGACTGGTGCTCCATCAGAATTTTTAAAGTGTCAGAAAGTTTGTCAAAACAGGACTGTGGTACTGCTTGGAGGTGTATGTAGGAGGCTGGCCTGGCTTGTAGTGGGTACCAGAGGTACTTACACCTTGTGCCAGGTCCAGTTATCCCTTATTAGTGTAGAAGAGGTGTTTCTAGCAGCTTAGGCTGATAGAAGGTAGCTATGGCAAAGCAGCTTAGGTTGAACTAGGAGACATGTAAAGCTCCTATTATACCACTGGTGTCCTATGCACAATATCATAAGAAAACACAATACACAGAAGTACTAAAAATAAAGGTACTTTATTTTTATGACAATATGCCAAAAGTATCTCAGTGAGTACCCTCAGTATGAGGATAAGTTATATACACAAGATATATGTACACAAACCAAACTTGGGTAAGTAATAGCAAGAAAAGTAATGCAAACAGTGTAGAATTACAATAGATTGCAATAGGAGCACATAGGTATAGGGGCAACACAAACCATGTACTCCAAAAGTGGAATGCGAACCACGAATGGACCCCAAACCTATGTGAGCTTGTAGAGGGTCGATGGGACTGTAAGAAAACCGTGAGGGTTAGAAAAATAGCCCACCCCAAGACCCTGAAAGGTAGGTGTAAAGTGCACCTACTACCCCCAGAGAGCACAGAAGTTGTGATAGGGGGATTCTGCAGGAAGAACAAACACCAGGAATGCAACAACAGTGGATTTTCGGATCTGAGTACCTGTAAGACAAGGGGACCAAGTCCAATAGTCGCAACAGTGTCGAGAGTAGGCAGGAGCCCAGGAAATGCCAGCTGAGGGTGCAAGGAAGCTGCCACCTGTTGGAAGAAGCTTGGAGTTCTGCAAGAAAGAAGAGGACTAGGAACTTCCCCTTTGGAGGATGGATGTCCTACGTCGCGATGAAGCTTGCAGAGGTGTTCTCACGCAGAAAGACCGCAAACAAACCTTGCTAGCTGCAAGGGTCGCGGTAGAGGTTTTTGGGTGCTGGTGTGGCCCAGGAGGGACCAGGATGTCGCCACTTGGAGGAGGAGACAGAGGGGGCACCCAGCAACTCAGGGAGGCCTCACAGAAGCAGGCAGCACCGCAGAAGTACCTGAACAGGTACTTAGAAGAAAAGTGAACTGGAGTCCACGCGAAGTCACAAAAGGGAGTCCCACGACGCCGGAGGACAACTCAGAAGGTTGTGCACTGCAGGAAGGAGTGTCGGGGACCCAGGTTTGGCTGTGCACAAAGGAAATCCTGGAAGAGTGCACAGGAGCCGGAGCAGCTGCAAATCACGTGGTACCCAGCAATGCAGTCTAGCGTGGGGAGGCAAGGACTTACCTCCACCAAACTTGGACTGAAGAGTCACTGGACTGTGGGAGTCACTTGGCCAGAGTTGCTGAGTTCCAGGGACCACGCTCGTCGTGCTGAGAGGGGACCCAGAGGACCAGTGATGCAGTCTTTTGGTGCCTGCAGTTGCAGGGGGAAGATTCTGTCGACCCACTGGAGATTTCTTCAGAGCTCCTGGTGCAGGGAGGAGGCAGGCTACCCCCAGCGCATGCACCACCTGGAAACAGTCAAGAAAGCCGGCAGGATGAAGCGAAACAAGCTTGCTAGTAGTCATCTTGCTACTTTGTTGCGGTTTTGCAGGCGTCCTGAGCAGTCAGCGGTCGATCCTTTGGCAGAAGGTGAAGAGGGAGATGCAGAGGAACTCTGGTGAGCTCTTGCATTCCTTATCTAAAGAATTCCCCAAAGCAGAGACCCTAAATAGCCAGAAAAGGAGGTTTGGCTACCAAGAAAGGAGGATTGGCTACCAAGAGAGGTAAGAGCCTTTCAGAAGGAGCCTCTGACATCACCTGCTGGCACTGGCCACTCAGAGCAGTCCAGTGTTCCACAAACACCTCTGTTTCCAAGATGACAGAGGTCTGGGACACCCTGGTAGGTGCAGGTCAGGGGAGTGGTCACTCCCCTTTCCCTTGTCCAGTTTCGCGCCAGAGCAGGGCTTGGGGATCCATAAACCGGTGTAGACTGGCTTATGCAGAGATGGGCACCATCTATGCCCATCAAAGCATTTCCAGAGGCTGGGGGAGGCTACTCCTCCCCAGCCTCCACAACTATTTCCAAAAGGAGAGGGTGTGACACCCTCTCTCAGAGGAAATCCTTTATTCTGCCTTCCTGGGCCAGGGCTGCCTGGACCCCAGGAGGGCAGAAACCTTTCTGAGGGGTTGGCAGCAGCAGCAGCAGCAGCTGCAGTGGAGACCCCGGAAAGGCAGTTTGGCAGTACCCGGGTACTATGCTAGAGACCTGGGGGGATCATAGAATTGTCCCCCCAGAATGGCATTGGGGGGACAATTCCATGATCTTAGACATGTTACATGGCCATGTTCAGAGTTACCATTGTGACGCTGTACATAGGTAGTGACCTATGTACAGTGCACATGTGTAATGGTGTCCCCGCACTCACAAAGTCCGGGGAATTTGCCCTGAGCGATGTGGGGGCACCTTGGCTAGTGCCAGGGTGCCCACACACTAAGTAACTTTGCACCCAACCTTCACCTGGTGAAGGTTAGACATATAGGTGACTTATAAGTTACTTAAGTGCAGTGGTAAATGACTGTGAAATAACGTGGACGTTATTTCACTCAGGCTGCAGTGGCAGGCCTGTGTAAGAATTGTCAGAGCTCCCTATGGGTGGCAAAAGAAATGCTGCAGCCCATAGGGATCTCCTGTAACCCCAATACCCTGGGTACCTCAGTACCATATACTAGGGAATTATATGGGTGCACCAGTATGCCAATGTGAATTGGTAAATTTAGTCACTAGCCTGTTAGTGACAAATTTGGAAAGCAGAGAGAGCATAACCACTGAGGTTCTGGTTAGTAGAGCCTCAGTGAGACAGTTAGGCATCACACAGGGAACACATACAGGGCACATACTTATGAGCAATGGGGCCCTGCCTGGCAGGGTCCCAGTGACACATAGACTAAAACAACATATATACAGTGAAATATGGGGGTAACATGCCAGGCAAGATGGTACTTTCCTACAGTGTATACAACTACCAATTAGCAGTGAGGGGGCCGAGCAGTTCTTAAGAGCATGAGGTTCGCCAGTAGGGTCATTTTTACACCATTAACCAAGTGTTGCAAAATGTGTGAACAGACCAGACCACCTTAATGCCTTGGGAGAGAGAAATGTTTTTTGGACACTGGATATTTTCGTATTCAGAATGAAAGTCGCTAGCTTCAGACGGATTCACTCCATATCCAGTTTTAGAATAAGAATAGAAAACTTGCAAAAACCATAACAGGTGAGGCAGCACGTTATTTTTATTGAATTAGTTCTGACATGGATTTCTTAACTGAAGGAAGTGAATTCAAGTAGTTAAATTCAAGAATAGAATTTTGTGGGAGTTAAGTGGTAACTTTTTGTGAGCTAGTCCTTATAATTGTCTGTAATTATGACTCAGTCAAGTGGTCCTGTCGCCATCCCGCTGAGGGAGCGGAGAGCATCCATAGGAGCTGGCTTAAGGCGTGTCAGTGCCAATGAATTACACAAGTCTTTCGGCTGGGTGTAGCTGTGCCCTCCACCTTATTAGTCTGTGATTGTTACTTCAAGGTTTTCTGAGCGGCGGAAAGAGACTTGAAGTGAGCCAAGGACTTGTGTCACACACATGGGAGTCTGAGATGGTTATCGTGCCCTTGGCTCCTGTATCATTTCCCACTATTGTCCCGATGGTGAGACCAGTTCAAGTGCTGCAGCATGTTCGTGATGAGAGAACCTGCCACTTAGCCAAGAATTGTAATGAGGAGTAACAAGTGAGATGTACTCTTTGAATCCCATGTGAACTAATAAACATGGATGGAAGAATTTTGTAAATATCAGGTATTCATGTAAAGACATTCTTTTTAAATTAGTGATTAATTAGTTACCTTGCTTGGCCGCTGACCGCTCTTTATCCAGAGGATGCATTTGAATACTTGTTGAATTGTTAAAATAGATGCCGAACCACATTCAGATAGTATGTTAAATACTTTGTTTTAGCATCGCTGTCGTAAACATGTACACGTTTGCGTTAGGAGACACGCCTTCTTCTGTGTCTTGTCCCGTTAGCCTTCACTGTGAAGCCTATGGCCAGACAGTGCAGTGTAACAAACATGTAAAGGCATCCTGCACACGACTTCTCTGAAGTGTGGTATTTTTAGCCAAAATGCCGGCCTGGTTGGATTTAGCGTTCTCTAGAAAGCGTGGCTAGCTGTAACGTGATTCTTGGTACACTCAAATAATAGCCGTTGAGTGCAGAATACCATGAGAATAAATGCGAGTTCTGCTGTTCGTGCCCACATATTGTCCAATAAACGCACAAAAATATGAGCACATTTTCCTTTCTCCTCAACGATTTATATGCTCCATAAATTCCGAGGTGACCGCATCAGATTGTGACATCTACAATGCGCACCTTCAATTACATCATCCAAAACGTTATGTAAGGCACATCAATTGGTAGTGTGAAAGCCGATATTTAATAATTAAAAACAAAAATAGATGTTTGTTCTGTCTGAGCAGAATCATAATAGGGTTAAGCCCATGCGCACTGCAAAGCTTTGCTGCGGCATTTTGTATACAAGCAAGAATTAAACATTTACTACCGACTCAACATTTGGACCACATTGCCTAGTAAAAGAGTCCATGAGAGACTTGCATTCCTTTTTAGGTTGCTGCCTACCAGATAGCGCAGCCGTCTTGTTTGATAAAGACATCTTGGGGACTGTCAGAAAGTTGACCTAGGAAATAATTCAGCTCGTTGACTACCATTGGCTTTGTGGTTTGTAACTCACATTTTCTGCCTTCCTGGCTTTATTTGCTTTAGACTCTGTGTTCAGTTCGTCCTTCCTGTTACCATAACTGTTTGCTGTGTTCTTCCACGCACTCCCTTTCTGTAAACAGGTCTTTAAGTCTTGTTATTATTTTGTCACATTTGCTGTGCACTCAAAGACCAAGGTCAAATGTCAGACACTGTCTTCTAAGTGGGCTTATTTACTTTTCTTTTTCTGACTTAAAAGCAAGTGTATTCATGTGCCAATATTGCTGTGTACTGGGGATAGGAAAGAGTTTTTTTTCTAGCACACAACAACATTTAAATTAACTGTGTGAAAATATCAGAACTAGGCACTCAAGTGCAGCACTTTTCTTTTTTGTTATTTCTGATGTTTGCTGGAAACAAATACTTTAATGTGATCAAACAATCTGTACACTAGATGATGCAGTTTCCACACATTTTCATTTAGCACTGTATAGTTTTAATAAAACAGTATGTCTGTGCAAATGTAGTGGTCATTTCAATTAAAAATGTGTTGCCTGTAATGACAGTCCACTACCATATGATGCATACTCTGTTCTACGCCACTCCACTCTGCACCACTCCGTGCTACTGCACTCTGCAACATTCCACTCTTTGCCATTGCACTCTGTGCCGCTTCACGCTATGCCTCTCTACTCTACCCTGTATCACTTTACGCCAATGCACTCTTCCCCACTCTACTCTCCACTGCTGCACTCTTTGCCACTGCACTCTACACTAATCTAGTCTAGGCGACACCAGTCCACTCTGCACAACACTCTATGCCACTGTACTCTGCACCACTCTACAACACTGCAATCTATGGCTGTACACTCATGGCCAATGCACTTTACTCTGTAACACTCAACTCTATGCCCCTGCACTCTACACCAATCCACTGTATGACAATCTAATCTACTCTCCACTACTGCACTCTACACCACTTAACTCTACGCCATAACACTCTATGCTACTCTACAGAAGTGCACTCTACCCTGCACTTCTCCACTCAACTTCACTCGCGAACAGTGTGGCGTAGAGTAGATTGTTTTACTCTGCACTACTCCACTCTGTGGTACTGCATTCTGTGGTACTGCATTCTACACCACTGCACTCTGTGGCACTATTCTGTGCTCTGCATCACTCTATGCTACTCCCCTCTGAGCCACTCTATGCCACTGCACTCTGTGCCACCCCACTCTACTCTGCACCACTGCCCTCTGCATCATTCAACTCTACGCCACTCTACTGTGCTCCTCTCCATTCTGCACCACTGCACTCTAATATACACCACTCTAATCTACGCCGCTGCATTGTATGTTGCTGAATTCAGTGCCACTGCACTCAAAGCCCTGCACTCTACATCATTGTACTCTGCAACACACTACACCAATGCACTCTACACCTGCCCACTCTACTCTGTGGCACTCCAGTGTATGCCACTCTACGTGACTCCACACTATTCCACTTCAATACACAGCACTCTCTGCCACTCCACAAAACTCTACTCCACTCTTCACCATTCCTCTCTGACACACCTCTCTCCTCTTCTCTACTAACTTTAAGCCATTCTGATCAGGAAGTGCTATCTGTTGGCTTTGCCAATGCTTGTTGTTCGTGCCAGTTCCACCTAGGGAAACCCTACAAAACATTTCTGCACCTCACAAACAATGATAATGTTTAGAGTGGCATGTTGTGAAGCCGTGATTAACATAACATGTTCTGCACAATCTTACCTTGGCTATGTTCCATTAAACTCCACGGAAAAAGTATTTTTTTAAATCAGGAAATCCCTTAAGAAATTGTTTTCAATTGCAGACGGCGACGCCTGTGATATAATCATTTTTTAAATTAACCTTTTAATTCGAGTATTTTGGATCTTATTTGCTCCAAAGTTAAGCTTGCAGCCCCAATTTGGTGATCTCTGTGCAATTTACAGAGCCCGGATTAGCATTTGTTGCTGGAAAAAAAAGCACAAAACATATTAACCGATTTGCTACTTATGTTGCTTATTTCTTTCAACACAAATATCACCAGTGCTTCTATGTATGTGCAAGGAGCACACAAGAATTCTGTGCTTTGAGACGGATTTTGCCATGCCACGGATGTGGTAAAATTGTCACTGAGTTTTACTGCTAATCTGTAAATCTGAGTGAATTTTAATCTTCTGAAAATGGGTTACTGCAAGGGATTGCAGTTTGTGCGTGGGTTTCACAGATCCATCTTGTTCAAGAGTAATTGCACACATTGGATGTGAAAAAAACTCCTTTATAACCACATCTTCTTAAGGTTGCAGGAAAATGCGTTTTTTCCTGATTAAATATGTTCCATGTGTATAAAAAAAAAAAAAAAAAAACACGTGATGCATTTGCTCATTAGTTTTAACAGGAGTTTAAGGTTTTTATTAGTATTTTTATAGCAAAGAAGAAAATGCAAAACATGCCTCCAATACAAAAAAACAAACATAAATTTCTTCTTCCGTATGGGTGATCTGCAAGGAATTGGCCCGTTTGTGATAAATGTTCAGTACTTAACTTACTTGTCAGTTACTAAAATTCCCCCAAGTTTTTAGAAACGCAAAGGATCGGGCAAACCACTGACAGGCAATCTTCCCAAGTGCCATATTAGTCTTCATTTTACAAACCCATTCATATCTAATGGAGCATCTTTGTCTCTCCATTTTTTGTGCGATCAATGAAGATGTAACCAAAAAGCCCCCCCCCCCAAAAAAATCCAACTTTTAACAATTTGTCTTCTCCCCTATAAGGCAAAACATGAATTTGACTCAAAATCCAACTCCAAGACTTTTGCCAAATTTTCATATACTGGCTCCTAAAAGGTTCTGAATTTTGGACGTCCTCACATTATACCGAACAACGTTACCACTTCTTCACAACACAGTGTACAGCGACCTCTAACATTTAAGCAGTCTTTATTCAAATGGTTTGATGGAAAATAAAGCCTATATATTGAGAAAAAGTATATATGGTGCAGCTCCAAACTTTACAAAGGTGATGCCTATATAATTTAGTATCTGAGACTTCTAGCTGCAGATTCCTTACCTTAGAATTCCCTGGCGTCTGCTTCAAATCTGGAATTTTTCTGCTGAGCAGTACCCTGCGCGTGCTGTCGGGTGATGTCGCTCAGATCCGCGTACATCGTCCGGCTCCGCGTGGCGTCGTCAGGATCGTAGGAGCCGTCTGTAACGTCACGGTCCTCTATATATTCAACACCCCGGTGGGCGTACATCAGTTTCTTTTCCTTCCGTGCCGGTTAAGCGCAGATCCGGAAAGAGCTACCTTTTTTCTTCAGCGTTAGTCAAAGCTTTTTTCCTTGATTGCTTGAAATGTCTTCGAGATACTGGATTCAAGCTGTGTGGTGCATGTCATCGCACCATGTTGGTCACGGATCCACACAGTGTGTCTCTGGTGTCTCGAAAAGAACCACGATTAGACATCGTATTCTGACTGTCGGGCCATGGCTCAGAAGGCCTTGAGGGAGAGATCCCTCAAACTTCTTGGGGCCCGACAGCCGTCTTCAGTCGGCGCAACTCCAAGGAGGTCACGGTCCCGCAGTAGGAGGAGGTCACGGCACCGCTCCCAGAACCCAAGTGCTCTTCCTCGCATTCGAGGTCATTGGGGCACTCAGGTACGAGGCACCAGAAGAAGTCCAAGCGGACTTCATCTTCGCCACGACCGTCTGCTGATGAGGTGTCTAGGGAACGTCCACATTAAGAGTGCGGTTCCGCAGAGCTGTCAGCATCTTCCCCCTTTTCCGAGGATCAGAGCGACCCCGCTCAAATAAAATAATTTTATGAGGCTATGCGCCTTGTTTTTGAGTGGGCTGCACCCTTGGGTGGGTCTTTGGGCCCCACGGGGTCAGCATGGCCCCATCGGATTCGATATTGGCGGCTTTGGCCTCAGTGCTGTTGGTGACCCCACGATCCGATAGCGGATCTGGACCGGCGCTGATCCCACACAGTCGACCTCCTCCGGTGCCGGGTCCAATGTCGGCGCTTCCTCCACCACCTGCGCCCACTGGTGGTAACCACATCCTCATCCCAGATGATCTGGAGCCGGAGCGACGTCTATCGACTCCGACTTCGATGGCGCCGATTAGGCCCAGATCATTGCCTGAGCCTTATTTTGTACAGCCAGGCACAGGAGAGCAGTGGTAGGGATCAGAGGACCCTGTAGAGTGTGAACTGGACCAAGAACAGGACTGGTATGAGGATCTAAGAGAAGCCAGTGGACTGGATACTTCTCCAGATACTGACATGCTATCTCTTCCTAATGTGGCTACGGAGGAGGAGGGGGGCTTCTTATGCTATGTGGTGCGTAGGGCAGCTGAGGTCTTGGACCTAGACTAGCCCACGGTGCCAGTCAGGACGAATCTCCTGACTGAGGTGCTTCAGCCGAGGGTGACTACATCGGAGCCGATGTTGCCCTTCAATGAGGCCCTTACAGACGTCCTTCTGGGAACATGGTCCAAACCCAGCACAGTTTGTGAATAGGACAGTCGGCCACCGCCATAGACCTGCTTCAAATGACCCTAGTTTCCTCATGCAACACCCCACCCCAGAGAGCTTGGTGGTCCAAGCCTCCACTTCCTGTGGTGCCTTCCCTTCCGCTCCTCTGGATAGGAAATCCAGGAGGCTGGACGAACTTGGAAAGAAGTTGTTTTCTTCTCCCAGCCTGGCATTGAGGTCAGTAAACACCTCTTAGGCCAGTTTTCCCATACTTTATGGGATACAGGTGCTGCTCCAGGTCCCGGAGGGCGTATGAGACACTCTCACCAGGCTGCCAAGGATGGGAGAGAGGCAGCCAAGTTTACATTCAGGTGTGGATTGGATAGGATAGACTCGCTGGATAGAGCGATTGCATCAACAGTGGCCCTACATCATCACGCCTAGCTACGCTTTACTGGCTTTTCAGTTGAGTTTGATGGACATGCCTTTTTGATGGTTCTCGCCATTTTGGTGAGAAGGCAGACTCAGCGCTTGGGAGGTTCAAGGATTCTCAAGCTACAGCCATATCCTTGGGCCTCTTGATGCCAGCAGTCTGTCTTCCGTCCCTTTCGAGGCTTTGGAAGGGGAGCAGTACCACGCCAGCCGCTTAGCCACCGTCCTACGGCCTCACAGCATCCCGTGCGAGGAGGTGGTCGTGGTACTGTCAAACCCAGAGGGTCTGGCCAGAGGTCAGCTGCCATAAAGCTCCCCTCCACTGCGCCCAAGCCCTCCAAGTGTGGTCCTACAAGACCATGTCCGACCAGTTGGAGGGAGACTTCAATTTCATCTCCCTCACTGGCAATCCATCACTTTGGACAAATGGGTCTTGCAGATCATACAGAAGGGCTATTCCCTCCCCTTCCCGTCTTTCCCCCCATCTATCCCTCCAATAAAAACGGCTGATGAAGGATCATTTGGTTTTGCTCTGTGAGGAAGTTGCAGCTCTTTTGGCCAAGGGAGCTATAGAAAGGGTCCCGATGTCAGAAGTAGGCAGTCGTTGTTATTCCCGCTACTTTCTGATCCCCAAAAAGAACAAGGGCCTTTGCCATATCTTGGATTTAAGGGATGTCAATCTCTTCCTCAAGAAGGAGAAATTCAAGCTGCTCACTCTTGCTCAGGTCTTGTCTGCCCTCGACCAAGGAGACTGGATGGTAGCATCTCACTTGCATGATGTGTATTTTCACATCCTCATCCTGCCTGCCCACAAGCGTTACTTGCAGTTCAAGGTGGGCCACAAGCATTTTCAGTTTACCGTGCTCCCTTTTGGTCTCACCAGCGTCCCTGAGGTGTTCATGAAGGTGATGGCAGCGGTGGCAGCTCATCTGGTCAGGGATTTCAGTCTTCCCCTACCTAGACGATTGGCTGTTGAAGGCTCCAACGCCCCAGGCTCTCGTCACCCACCTCCAGACGATGGCGAAGCTCCTGCATTCGCTGGGGTTCACTATAAATGTGCCGAAGTCACACCTGACTCCCTCTCAGAAGCTCCCTTTCATCTGAGCTGTTCTGGACACAGTGCAGTTTCGGGCCTATCCTCCCAAGCAGCGAGTTCAGGATATTCAGGTTATGATACCGATGTTTCGGCCTCTGACCCAGATTTCTGTGAGACTGACTCTGAGGCTGTTGGGACTCATTGCTTCCTGCATCCTGTTAGTAAAACATGCCAGAAGGCATATGAGGGCTCTGCAGTGGGACATGAAGTTCTGATGGGCAAAGCATCAGGGAAATCTTACCAACGTGGTTCAGGTCTTGGAGGGAACTGCAAAGGATCTGCAGTGGTGGTTAGTGGACTGCGATTGGGTCAAAGGCAGACTCCTCTCCCTTCCCCATTCAGATCTAACAGTAGTGACAGATGCATCATTTCTGGGATGGGACAGCCATCTGGGGGAGGTGGAAATCAGAGTTCTCTGGTCTCCGGCGGAATTTGGGCTCCAAATCTATTTGTTGGAGCTTCGGGCAATCCGACTAGCATTAAAAGCATTTTTTCCTGTTGTGAAAGGGAAGGTAGTGCAGGTGTTCACAGACAACACCACCGCAATGTGGTACTACAACAAGCAGGGCGGTGTGGGGTTGTGGACCTTTTGTCAAGAGGCTCTGCGTCTTTGGACATTGCTGGAACAGCAGGGCATAACCCTGATGGTTCAACACCTATCAGGTTCTCTGAACGCCAAGGCGGACGAACTCAACCAGCGATGCTTAGCGGATCACAAGTGGTATCTTCATCTGCAAGTGGCGCAAGGACTCTTTCAGCAGTGGGGAGAGCCTTGGTTAGATCTGTTCGCCTCTTCAGTATTGCACGTTGGAGTTTCCAAGGCGGCTATGGCTAGCCAACGCTTTTTGTTGCGAATGGAGTTCAGGCCTCCTGTACGCCTTTCCGCCCATACCACTTCTGCCCAGAGTTCTCAAGAAAATCAAGAACGACCGGGCCCAAGTAATCCTAGTGGCTCCGGATTGGGCACGAAGAGTCTGGCATCAAGAGCTTCTCAAAAAGAGCATCAGTCCTCCAATGATGTTGCCTCTTCGGGAGGATCTTCTGTCGCAGCAGCAGGGGAAGGTTCTCCACCCGAACCTGTCAACTTTGCAGCTTCATGCGTGGAGGTTGAGCGGCGACAATTGATGGCTTATGACCTCCCTCCTTAAGTCTGTGATGTCATTCTGTCAGCCAGGCGTCCCTCTACTAAGTCGATTTACACCTGCCAGTGGAAACATTTTGTTTCATATTGTACAGAGAGGTCTATTGATCCTCTTTCTTCTTCTCTGTCTAATGTCCTTTTGTTCATTCTGTCACTCGCCCAACAGGGTTCCTCCTTAGGGACTCTTAAGGGCTATCTTTCTGCCCTATCGGCTTTTCTTCGTTTTTGATCAACCATCTTTAAGTCTCCCATTGTACTGAGATTCTTAAAAGGGCTTGTACATATGTTTCCACGTACGCCTTTTATTTTGCCCTAGTGGGACCTTTATCTAGTACTCACTTTTCTAATGTGTGCTCCTTTAGAGCCTTTACATAACTGTCCTGTCCGGCTGCTCACTATCAAAACAGCCTTCTTATAGTGATGATCACATCTGCCAGGAGAGTGAGTGAGATGCAGGCTTTATCATTGAAACCGCCGTATCTCACAACATATCCTGATGTAGTCCTCAGAACTCAAGCCTCTTTCCTCCCCAAGGTGATGACCCCTTTCCATCGGGGTCAAAATATCACCCTGCTCACCTTCTTTGCACCACTGCATCTCTCTAAGGAAGAGGAGCGTCTCCATCGCCTGGACCCAAAAGGAGCGTTATCGTTCTATCTTGCCCGCCCAAAGTGTTCCAGGTGGATGACTAACTGTTTGTGGGGTATGTTGGTGCAAAGAAGGGTTGGGCAGTCCAGAAACGATTCATTTCGCGCTGGGTCGTTCTCTGTATAAAGATTTGCTACGCTGTGGCTAAGAAGCAGCCTCCAGAGGGCTTGAAGGCTCACTCTACCAGAGGGAAAGCTGCTACCATTGCGTTGGCTCATGGCGTGCTGGTACTTGATATCTGCCAAGCGGCAACGTGGGCTTCCTTGCACACTTTTGCAAGACACTACTTCCTGGATGGCCAGGTGAGGCGAGAGGGACATTTTGCCCACTCGGTCCTACAGGACTTCCTAGTGTAAAGTATATCCTCGCAACCCACCACCAGGAGGTACAGCTTGGGTATCTATACTAAGGTAAGGAATCTGCAGCTAGAAGTCTCTATCAGATGAACAAGTTAGTTACCTTTGGTAACTAATTATCTGGTAGAGACTCTATCTAGCTCCAGATACCTTACACCTGCCCAAGCCTCCCAGCTTTGCAGATATATACATTGTGTTTCATACTTTTTCCCTTTCTCAAGGGCATGTTTTTGTACTCAAGCAATCAAAGAAAAGTAAATAATTGTTGGTTCTTCCATGACTCTGCGCTTCTGGTGTGGGAAGTTGTGGAAAAGAACTGACATACGAGCGCCGGGGTGGTGCCTGTGTAGAGGACTGTGACGTCACAGACCGCTCCGATGACGCTGACTATGCCATAAGGAGCCAGACGACGCACCCCAACGGCGCGCGCAAGGTACTGCTCAACAGAAAATTGCCGGATTCAAAGATGACACCTGGGAATTCTAAGGTAAGGAATCTACAGCTCGATAGTCTCTACCAGATAATTTGTTACCAAAGGTAAGTAACTTGTTCTTCTACTACTAAAATTTACATTTCTTATTGCCAAACGTTTCTGATTTTTATGAGATCTTGTGTGTTGAGTTCAGGTAAAGCATGCTATAAAACCTTTGTGGAAAGATGAAGAAAGCCAGTGTAAGAAATTGGGTTGTTGGGTGATATGGGATGTGAGCGCTGGTTAAACAGCAACTACAATTCTTGTCAGGGTAAGGCATAAGCCAACCCTTAATTAACCTGTGCTAAACCCTCTGATAGCTTGGCACAGAGCAGTGAGGCTTAACTTACAAACTCTTCAAACAGTAGTAAAGTGAAAACACCACACAAAAGGACCCCACATCGAGCTAGAAAAATAAAACATTCTTTAATAAATAAAACAAGACCAAAACGGCAAAAATCAAAACAGTACAACTGGAGATATGCAAATGTAAAGATTATAGTGAAAAAAGTGCCAAAAAGCACAAAGTGGCAACTGTGAATTTCTGCTTGTGCCGGACCAGGGCAAAGTCACAAGCTCAGGGTGGAGTGCTGGCCAGCTACAGGGTCCCAGTTAGGCCCGCTGAACAAAGTACCTTAAATCCAAATCGACGCATCGGTTCTGAGATGCGGTGAGGGCTTGCTAAACGATGACCTGCATAATCAGGGTGATGTCAGTTCTGAGGAGCCACAAGACCGCAATGTAGAGTCCATCATTGTAGTCAAGGCTGCCATTGACGAGGGATGCCAGGGCCTGCGCCAATGATGCTTCTTGCAGTGGTAGTCCACATGGGGCTGCGAAGGCGTTGCAGGTTTTTGCAAAGAGTTTAACCCACACAGCAGCGATGTGTTGGTTCTGCTTGGGTTTGCATGGAGGAAATACATCATTTCCGCTGGATCCACAGAGGCTGGCAGAGCACCTTAAGACCACTTCTAAGGGTGGAGGACTGGGATAGCACTATTTAGCAGGGTAGGCTCAGATAAGAGTCCAGGTGAAGGTGCAAGGTTGTTGAAGCCTGTTGTCACTGAGCCTTTCGATCAGGATGCCAGCCAACTAGTCTGTAGTCGTTCTGGGATCAAGAGATGCAGGTTCAGTCCTCACCCAGGCAAGAGGTGATGCCTGATGGCTGCAGATGAACACAGCAGGGCAGCAGTCCTTTAGAGCAGCTATCCAGAAGAGTGGCAGTCCTTTGAGCACTGCAGCAGCCCTTCCTGGCAACGTGTCCATGCGTCCAGAAGTGTCTTGAAGAGTTGGTGTCTGAGGTCCAGTATTTATACCCAGTTGCACCTTTGAACTGGGGAGAAGCTTCTAGAAGTAGGTCTTTGAAGTGCATAGTTGCCTTGCCTTCCTGGCTCCATTAACTACAGGTGGTAGACAGCTCTTTGTGTGGGGCCAAGACACAGCCTATTCAAGTATAGCTGGGGCTGGCCCCAGCTCCTCCCTCCCATGCTGCCAGTGATGCCCCATCACACCTAAGCTCCCCTTTGTATGTGGCTGTCTAGGAGGAACACACAAAGCCCAACTGTTAACTACACCCAGCCATGTGACCTAGAGACAGGCTTCAGGCACCAAATAGCTAAGAAAATGCCAACTTTCTAAAAGTGGCATTTTAAAATCAGACTTCACCAGGAGTTAGGGTTTGTCATTACAATTCCAGAGTCACCAAATATGAACTGAGTACCTCTTCCCATTTTGAAATTACACGTGTACAGTGTAATAAGGTAACTCCATTTTTATCTTATGGGTGTGGTAGGCCTTGCAGTAGTGAAAAATGACTAAGAGTTTTTCAGTACCAGGAAATGTAAAATGTAGAGGTCCTACTTTTTAAATACATTGCACCCTGCCCTCGGAGCTGTCCAGGGCCTTATCATATGGGTGACATATATATTAAAAAGGAAGATTTGAGCTTGGCAAAGGGTTTACTGTGCCGGGTCAAGATGGCAATTTAAAACTCCACATACACGGGCTGCAGTGACAGGCCTGAGACATGTTTAAAGTGCTACTTCAGTAGGTTGCAGAATCAGCGCTGGAGACCCACTAGAATCTTTTAATTTACAGGCCCTAGGCACGGGTAGTGCCACTGGTCTAGGGACTTACAAGTAAATTACATATGCCAATTTGGTATAAGCCAATCTAACATGTTTTAAGCAGAGAGCACAAGCACTTTTCTTCTGGTTAACAGTGTTAAAGTGCAGGGTCTGAAGGCATACAAAAAGGAAATAAGCAAAAACAGGTCTGAGTCTGAGGGTAGAAAGTTAGGGAAACCACACAAAGAATTACAGGTCTAACAAGCAGCTTAATTCTTATGAGTACATCTTCATAAGGTATCCCTCACCTTAGGAATATCCCTCCATGTGGCAGAGTAGCCTGAATGCTTTTTCGTAGCAATAGCATACCAACACCTACAGATGTGATGACGTCGTTGCACAAAGATGCTGACTCTGGGGATGAGAACCCTCTCCTCTCCTATATTACTGATGAAGGCTTATCACTTGATTTACAAGCTGAAAGTTGAATGGACACTTTGGCAGATGGAAACATCCCTTCCTGTTCTGGCCTTTGTCATTAGATGCATCTTTGGTCACTGCTGTGGTATGAAACGCAGTGAAAGCTTATTCTACCTTCTGAGGAGGCAAAGTCTAACACTGATGGAAATCCTAGTGCTATCCTCCATGGTTTCAAACCCATTGTTCCTCTACAATGAGGCTCTTTTGGAACCAGTTCTGGCTGCAGGGGAACATTATTTTTTAGGTCCAGCAGTGCACAAGTTTCCAAGAGGCATGGACCTGCTCCTGGTGAGCCAAAATTTCCATTGTCACCTGCAGAAAGTTTAGTGGTCCAGCGCTTTAGTGGTCCAGTGCTTCTTTCTCAAAAATGAATCCAAATGCTTTTCTCGTGGTACCTTCATATAAAGAGTCTAAAAAAGTGGACTCTATGGGCTGTAACATCTTTCCCTTTGGGCGGTGAACACCAGCTGCCGCCTGGGCTGCTAAGTCTACAACCTTTGGGAGCTAGCAGTTATACATTCACTAACCTACCAGACCACATGCAAAAGCCAAATTTCAATTTGATCAACAACAGTTTGGATGCCTTCATAGAGAGCTTGTAGTGTCGCATGGATTCCACAGACACTATGGCTCTGTCCATCGGTACAGCTGTCAGGCTGCACATCAACACTTCACTGTGTGCTGGTGGCTTCTCGAGTAATATCCAGTTAACTTTCATGGGCACGGCCCTGGATGGTAAATAGCTGTTCAGAGCAAAGGCCAACCCCTTTCTGGAATGGTACAAGAATAACAGTTATTAATCACACACTGGGCCTAGCCTTCACAGTGACATAATTCCATCAATGACATAGAACGTTTTGAGGCTACTCGGAGGTACAAACCGCAAAGTATCACCACACTTTGTAGAAGCTCCATACACCCTATTATATGTCCCACTCCTTCCCGGACTGGGCTGGATCTAGGGGACAGCATTAACAATAGCATAAACAGATCCAGCACCCACCATCCTATATCACCTTTGTTGTCTTACAACCTTTTTGGCTTCCTTTCACACCCCCATCTTCTGTGGGTGGAAGAGTCTCCTACTTTTCCAACCAATTAGGAAATGATCATGATGGGCATTTGGGTCATCCAACTAATCCTCAAGGGCTATTCTATAGTCTTACTGTCTTACCCTCTGAACCACACTCCTTCCACCAGGGTGTGCTCTCCGAAACAGGACTAAATTTTAGAAGTGGCAGGGTTCGCCTTGGGTAACAAAGGGTCAATAGAAATAGTGCCTCTGGAAGAAAGAGACATTGGGTTTTACTTCCTAGTTCAAGATTTTGACCCTGACACAACTTCTGTTGGGTTCTAATATGGGTGGTTCGTTGTCATCCCTGGACCTGCAGATCACCTTCTTTATTTGTTTATTTATTTGAGTCATTTATAGGGCGCATCTGTCACCTAAAAGGTATTCTGGCGCTAAATGCATCCCAAAAAGAAACCTGAATTCTCCAACGCCTTCTTCCGTTTACCTATTGTGCCCATCCACAGATGTTACCAGAGATACCCAGTGAGATTAGTTCCTGGTAATACTTGTTTGGTCTGAAAGCCACACCATGCAACTTAACAACAGTGCTTGCAGTTATGGTGACTTCACTGCAGCGCAGAGGAGTCCATGTATTTCTTTACATGAACGACAGGGTGGTGAAAGCAGAAGAGCGGAGAACACCATCAGTTCACAAAGACTGTCCTCCATGACTTGGGCTTTACTGGTAACACCAAAACGTCTGGCCTCATTCCCATGCAGAGGCTACCCTTCATCAAAGCTGTGGTGAACATCACCTGCATAAAGGCTTTTCAGAGTATTGTGGATATTCAGGACATAATTCAGATGTTTCTGACTGATAGAGATCCCGGTCCTGTTGGAATCACACACTAGATTGTGGATAAAGGTCCTTCGTTTGTCTGAGAAACCAGTTTGTCTAACACCATCAACTCAGGATGGTTGCAGATCTTCAAGTCCATCCATCCAGTTTTGCACTGATTGGAAGGCCCACTCAAAGGATGGGGACATTTATCAATCAACCCTCTGCCCCCTGAGAGTACCATGGCCACAGATTTCACCTCACTTCTTTATATGGCTGGGGTTGTCCGTATGGGTGACATTATGGTGCGAGGCATCAAATCCACATTGAACAACACCTGCTCTTAAACATGCTGACTCAATGGGTTGTCGGCCAAGAAGGCATTCCTTCCATCTCAGGAAGCAGCATTCAGATTCTGTCAGACAACTCGACCACCATTAACAGACAGGCCAGTGTGGAGTCGTGGACCCTATGTGGGATGCAGTGAGTGCAGTGATGGAGGATTTTCCCTATGGTGGCTTGTGGGTTTCCTCAGCCTGAAATCAAACGTAAGTTCTCTCCTTGTAGGATCACAAGTAGGATATAAATCCCAAAGTAACGGAGATCTTCTCTAGATTGCTGTGCCCATATGGGAATCCCTTCATCACATCCCAGGAAAGTGTATTTGTTTTTGTGCCATACTATTCCTCTGAATGATTGCTCGGGTATACCATTATATTCAGTTGGTGTCTGGGCTTGCTGTAAGCTTTTTCATTTCTTTCAAAGTCCCTGTAGGAGGACTGAGTACATTTGATCATGATTATCCCGTACTGTGCAAGGATGATCCGGTATGCAGTCTGATGGAAATCAGCATCCAGTTGCCTCTTCCTCTCACACACAAGGTGTCTGCTCTTGCTGCAAGCTAGTGAGGGCCTCCACCCTAATTGTATAATGCTACAGCTGCATGCATGGCAGTGGTGCAGTGCCAAGTAGAGTTATTTTGCCTTCATTCTAAGGTTGTGGCTATCATCTTGGCTGCCAGAAAGTCAGCAATGAAATCTGTAGGAAGTTGGCTCTGCATATACTATTTCAAAGTAAGAAATAGTGTGTACAGAGTCCAAGGGTTCCCCTTAGAGGTAAGATAGTGGCAAAAAGAGATAATTCTAATGCTCTATTTTGTGGTAGTGTGGTCAAGCAGTAAGCTTATCAGAGGGTGGTGTTAAGCATTTGTTGTACACAGACAGGCAATAAATGATGAACACACACTCAATGACTTGACTCCAGGCCAGTAGGTTTTTATATAGAAACATATATTTTCTTAGTTTATTTTAAGAACCACAGGTTCAAGATTTACAAGTAATACTTCAAATGAAAGGTATTTCACTCAGGTATTCTAGGAACTTTGAATTATCACAATAGCATGTACAGTTTTGACAAAAATGGCAATAAGCTATTTTAAAAGTGGACACAGTGCAAAAATCAACAGTTCCTAGGGGAGGTAAGTATTTGTTAAGTTCACAGGTAAGTAAAACACTTACAGGGTTCAAAGTTGGGTCCAAGGTAGCCCACTGTTGGGGGTTCAAGGCAACCCTAAAGTTACCACACCAGCAGCTCAGGGCCGGTTAGGTGCAGAGGCCAAAGTGGTGCCCAAAACACACAGGCTTCAATGGAAATACGGGTGCCCCGGTTCCAGTCTGCCAGCAGGTAAGTACCCGCGTCCTCGGAGGGCAGACCAGGGGGGTTTTATAGGGCACCGGGGGGGGACACAAGCAGGCACAGAAAGTACACCCTCAGCGGCACAGGGGCGGCCTGGTGCAGAGAGCAAACAGGCATCGGGTTTCTGATGGGAATCAATGGAGAGACCCAGGGGTCTCTCCAACGATGCAGGCAGGCACAGGGGGGGGGGGGGGCTCCTCGGGGTAGACACCACCTTGTCTAGGCAGAGGGTCGCCTGGGGGTCACTCCTGCACTGGAGTTCGGTTCCTTCAGGTCCTGGGGGCTGCGGATGCAGTGCTGGTTCCAGGCGTCTGGTTCCTTGTTACAGGCAGTCGCGGTCAGGGGGAGCCTCTGGATTTCCTCTGCAGGCATCGCTGTGGGGGTTCAGGGGGGTCAACTCTGGCTACTCACGGGCTCGCAGTCGCCGGGGAGTATTCCCTGTAGTGTTAGTTTTCCGCAGTTCGAGCTGAGGGTGTCGGTGCAGAGTGGAAAGTCTCACACTTCCGGCGGGAAACGTGCGGTCTTTAAAAGTTGCTTCTTTGCTGCAGAAAGCTGCAGTTTGTTAAACAACGGCCGCCGTTCTCTGGAGCTTCTTGGTCCTCTAGATGCAGGGTAGTCCTCTGAGGCTTCAGAGGTCGCTGGACCCTGTTGGATGCGTCGCTGTTGCAGTTTTCTTCGAAGTAGGGAGACAGGCCAGTGGGGCTGGGGCCAAATCAGTTGTCGTCTCCGTCTTCACTGCAGGGCTTCAGGTCAGCAGTCCTTCTTTAGGTTGCAGGAATCTATCTTCCTCGGTTCTGGGTGCCCCTAAATACTGAATTTAGGGGTGTGTTTAGGTCTGGGAGGGCAGTAGCCAAAGGCTACTGGCCCCAAGGGTGGCTACACCCTTTGTGCCTCCTCCCTGTGGGGAGAAGGGCACATCCCTAATCCTATTGGGGGAATATTACTTCTAAAAGATGGAGGATTTCTAAAAGTAAGAGTCTCCTCATCTCAGGACACCTTAGGGGCTGTCCTGACTGGGGGGTGACTCCTCCTTGTTTTCCTCATTATCTCCTCCAGCCTTGCCGCCAAAAGTGGGGGCAGTGGCCGAAGAGGCGGGCATCTCCACTAGCTGGGATGCCCTGTGGTGCTGTAACACAGGGAGTGAGCCTTTGAGGCTCACCGCCAGGTATTACAGTTCCTGCAGGGGAGGTGAGAAGCACCTCCACCCAGTACAGACTTTGTTCCTGGCCACAGAGTGACAAAGGCACTCTCCCTATGTGGCCAGCAACATGTCTGGTGTGTGGCAGGCTGGCAGAAACTAGTCAGCCCACACTGGAAGTCGGGTATGTTTTCAGGGGGCATCTCTAAGATGCCCTCTGGGTGTATTTTACAATAAAGTGCACACTGGCATCAGTGTGCATTTATTGTGCCGAGAAGTTTGATACCAAACTTCCCAGTTTTTAGTGTAGCCGTGGAGTTTGTGTTTGACAGACTCCCAGGCCATATACTCTTATGGCTACCCTGCACTTACAATATCTAAGGTTTTGCTTAGACACTGTAGGGGCATAGTGCTCATGCACATATGCCCTCACCTGTGGTATAGTTCACCCTGCCTTAGGGCTGTAAGGCCTGCTAGAGGGGTTACTTACCTATGCCACAGGCAGTGTGAGGTTGGCATGGCACTCTCAGGGGAGTGCCATGTCGACTTTGTCCTTTTCTCCCCACCAGCACACACAAGCTGGCAAGCAGTGTGTATGTGCTGATTGAGGGGTCCCCAGGGTGGCATAAGTCATGCTGCAGCCCTTAGAGACCTTCCCTGGCATCAGGGCCCTTTGTACCAGGAGTACCAGTTACAAGGGACTTCCCTGGGTGCCAGGGTTGTGCCAATTGTGGAGACAAAGGTACAGTTTAGGCAAAGAACACTGGTGCTGGGGCCTGGTTAGCAGGGTCCCAGCACACTTTCAAATCATAACTTGGCATCAGCAAAGGCAAAACGTCAGGGGGTAACCATGCCAAGGAGGCATTTCCTTACAAAATTTATTTATGCAAGTAGATGGAACACATTTGTTCAGTGGTGTGAGCTGAAAAACCTGAATTTGATTCAGTCCTGCCTTTCTGAGATCTTATGATTGGTTCGGTCTCTTGCTTAACAGCATCTGGTAATAGTTACAGTTAATGGTTATTTATCTGCCCTATCCACCTTACTGTAGGTTCCTGACCAACCATCCTAGTTTAGATTACACTAGTGGCACATTTTCTAAAAGGTTGGTTTTGCTTGTTTTCTCAAACTCCATTTATTGTTCCGTGGTGAAATTTGAATCTTGTTTTTGTGTTTCGAAGGCTTCCCTATTCTTGCTGATGCACAATTGTCCAGCTCAACTTCTCACTTTTAGCACAGTACTCTCTCAATAACTTCCACCTATTGGGTTGGAGAATTTCAGACCTTTTAGTCTACTAGCTTTCATTTTTATCTACCTTCATAAGTTGACCCTTAATACCTGCCAATCCTTTCAGTCCTTCAAATGGCTCAATCCATTATTCTTTCATTCTCTCCTCTTGTTCCTCTCCATCCCACCAAAGATGCTTGGCTACATAGACGAGACCCCAGGCATGCTGTGTCCTGTTTCATAGATTGCACTTGTCAGGACAGAGTATATGATCAGCTCTTTGTGGATTTTGCTGGAGCTAAGAAAGGCAAAGCAGTGACTAGATCCAGCATTTCATGTTGGGTAGTTATTTGAATCATGATGTGCTAGCCTTTGCCAGTAAAGATCCTGTGAGGTCACTTGTGCTCACGCATTAGGACCATGACTGCTTCCTTGCTCTCCCCAGAGGCATTCACTAGCTAATATCTGCTGTAAGGACACGTCATCCTTGCGTTCTTTTGCCAAATTACTACCTCACAGACCAGGCACTCAGTGCTGGGTACTTAGCCAGGACTGTGATGCATAACTTCCTTGGTAAGTTGTGACTACTCAGTCACACCTCCCACAGGGGTTACGCTTCTGACTAATTCATAAGATGAGGAATCAGCTGGAAGATGTATCAATCAGAAGAAAAGTAACTTATCATTGTACCAATAATTCTGGAGGCTTCATAATCTTCCCTCTGATTTCTCATTTCACTTACGCCTGGTTATTTAGTGCTGGAATTTATAAGACACCAAGTTATGCAAACATGTTAATTCACTGTCACTGATTCACTGTCAGATTGTCTTTACACATCTTGATGGGGCATGGAAAAATGTACAGGAACTGAAGACAGTGGGCTGTGGGCCAGTTGGCACCTAATATACTTTGATGCCACTCAGGCTGAGACATGGCTGAAGCAGCATAGTGGCACTGGAGAACTATTGCCGAAGAACAGTTTATTGCACAGTTTGGTGCATGAAGAAATATTCTTAGGTTGAGTAATCTGTGGGAAGTTTGTTTCCACACAAACTGTTTCTACAAGTGAGTAACTTTTTGATCAAGACTTCTAGGCATAAATTTCTCACCTTTTGAATATTTCCAAGACTGCATCCAGAAACTCTTAAGCAGTACTGGTACCACCATGAGGCTTTTGCCCCAACACGGTTCCGCTCTAGAAATGGTGTGAGGAACCTATGTAGGTGCCATTCCCTTGTGCTGACATAAGTTGCTTTCTTTCCACGCCACCAGACACAGATCCGGAACTATCATTCGTCTCTTTGAGGCCATGCCTTGATCATTAAATTTCACTTTGCTGTGTGCAAGAGTCACATCGTCTCTCAAAAAGACAGGTTTTAAGACCTGAGGTTGAGCCACGACTCCAAGGTCTGCAGTGACTACATGTCAAAATTGAAGGCCATACGAGACTGCAAATTGAAATTTAACATCATCAAACACTGGAAGACTCTATGATGAGACTGGTCCAAGTTGAAAGTTAGGTCCCGGTCCCATTCGACACATGAAAGTCATAGGAATCGTTCCAGAGGTTGGTCTTTGTCTTGATCAAAGTTCTTGGTTAAGGTGAAGAAAAAAAAAACACAAGAAATTTAAGTGGGACTCGGTTCCTTCGTGCCATTCACAGCCCCTGAGAAGGCGAAGGGCAGCACCATATGTCTCAGTCTCACTCCTGGAGTAGTTGAACTTCTGAGATGATCCCACAATTTTCTGCTCAACCTGAGTTTTCAGGGTCATCTAGTATTCCTAAAAAGATTGGAGTTCCGCAAGGCCATGCTCTTGCTCTTTGGACCCTTGCCGACGCCTTAGGGCACGCCTGTGGCTACTACAAGGCTTAGATGTTCTCCACCTGCATTACCTCTTGTTTTTATTCCATGTTGGTGTTCTTATTAAGGTAATCAGTTGCATAAAATATTTCCAAATAATTGTATGCATACTATAATTAAATTAATATAGGCACATAGGAAGTATAAACCTTTTAATGACAGCTATTCTTCCTGCCATTGATAGCAGCAAGGATGGTCTCCAATCCATAATTGCTTTGGTAGGTTTCAAGAGTGTCTGTGTTTAGCTCATTCCATTTCTTACCCTGTGCATTACCACTATTCCCAGGTATCTAAAGGAATACTTAACCCATGAGATACCTGTTGATAGTAATGATTCAAATTATTTATGGTGGAGACTGTCTAGACGTTACGTGTGATTTTTGGTTATTGATTCGTTACCCTGATTTCTGTCTGAAGTATTCTAATATGCACTTAATGTTTGCAGTGATTATTTGTTTTCCAAGTATTGCAATGAATCATCTGTTTATTATTATAATAATAATATATATATATATATATATGTTCCATGGCATGTTTAGCTGCAAATACACATGCTATGGATACATCTGCCATCTAGTGTTACAAGTTGTTTTTCTTCGAAGAAGTGTTTTCGCGTCACGGGATCGAGTGACTCCTCCTTTTCGGCTCCATTGCGCATTGGCATCAACTCCATGTTAGATTGTTTTCTTTCCGCCATCACGTTCGGACGTGTTTCCTTTCGCTCCGATAGTTCGATTCGGAAAACTTTTGGAAACGCTTCATTTTTTGACGGCATTGTATCGATCGCGTTACATCTTCTATTGACACTTCGGTACCATCGGAACAAACATCTCTACTCGCCCTTCGGGGCGCGCACGCCCAACTCTGGCCTCGTCTGGCCGATCACATGGAAGCCTCATGGATCGGACTCCATTCTGATTCTGTTCTTGGTGCCACGCTAAATTCCTTTATACGGACCAACACCTCGTCTGTAATCTCTGCCTTTCCCCTGACCATCAGGAAGAAAATTGCGAGCCCTGCAGATCCTTCCGGTCGAAAAAGACGCTCCAAGACAGAAGAGCAGGGAGACTCGAGATGACATCAAAAAGCACCGAACATCTCGACATCGAAGAGGAAGAAACCATGCAGACTCCGTTCGAGGATCCGACTCAGACCAGGATTCCAAGGAGGACAGACTGGTCATGGCAGGACATGTGAGTACGCCTGCTCCTGTGTCATCTAAGCCCAAACATAATGCCTTGGGAACGCCACTGCCAGAAGGCCATGGCTCGACCCAAAAGAAAACGATCTGTGACTAACCCACCAGCTCGGCACCGAAAAAAGCAACCCCTCCGAAACCATCAGACTCAAGCCGAAGCTCCATCGCCGAACCGAGCAAACACCGCTCTTTTGAGTCGAAATCTCAAAAATCATTTTCGGAGCCGAGGCCATCTTCAACGCCAACGTTTTCGATACCGAAAAAGCCAGCTTCGTAGCCGAAAAAAACTATTTATACTGAGGAGCATGGACTTTCAGAAGCACTTAAGGAAAGCCACAGAACTACTGAGGAGGACTCACAAATAAAAGCAATGGATGAAAGGCAAGCCAGGATTCATATCCATAAAGAAACTGGCAGAATTTTAACCACACCTCCTCCTAAAACAAAGAGCAAATTAGCCATTCAGGAGGAATTGAACACTACACAGCCTCCAGCTAAAGTGCCAAGAACAAAGGAGAGACCTCCACCTCCTCAATTTTCTCCTCCTCAGTCTCCTCCTCACTCTACACATCTGCATATCTCTCCTCCTACCAGTCCTACACCTATGCAGTCACCATCGCACTCATTTGATTCGCAGCAGGACAATGTGGATCCATGGGATCTTTATGGTCAAGACCCCATTCCAAACAATAACCCAGATTGCTATCCCTCTAAGCCTTCACCACCAGAGGAAAGTACAGGCTGCACTCAAGTGATAGCTAGGGCAGCAACATATCACAATGTCACCATGCATACTGAGCCAATAGAGGATGATTTCTTATTTAATACACTCTCCTCCACGCATGCAGCATATCAGTCGCTTGCTATGCTCCCCGGCATGCTAAAACATGCTGACCAGATATTTAAAGAGCCAGTAAAAGCAAGGATAATTACTCCTAGAGTGGAGAAAAAATATAAGCCACCTCCTTCCGATCCTGTCTATATTACCCAACAGCTACCTCCAGACTCAGTAGTTGTAAGCGCTGCCAGGAAGAAAGCAAGTTCAGTCGTCAGGTGATGCACCCCCACCAGACAAAGAGAGTAGGAAGTTTGATGCTGCAGGGAAAAGGGTGGCATCTCAGGCAGCCAACCAGTGGAGAATAGCCAGCTCTCAGGCATTGTTGGCTAGCTATGACAGGGCCCACTGGGATGAGATGAAAGAGATAATCCAACATCTCCCCAAGGGCACAACAGATAGTAGAGGAAGGGCAAGCCATCACTAATAACCAGATTAGGTCAGGCCTAGGCTCTGCAGATACAACAGCCAGAACCATCAACACTGCTGTAACCATAAGGAGACATGCATGGCTTAGGTCTTCAGGATTCAAGCCTGAAATCCAACAGGCAGTGCTGAATATGCCATTCAACCAAAAACAACTTTTCGGCCCAGAAGTTGACACTGCTATTGAAAAGATGAAAAAGGATTCAGACACCACAAAAGCCATGGGTCCACTGTATACCACACAATACAGGGGATCCCTTCGTAAACCCCAATTTAGAGGTGGATTCAGAGCCCAAACTGCAGAGGCATCCACATCACAGCCAAAGTAGGCCTACCAGCCTAAATACCAACGATGTGGTTTCAAAAGCACTTATAGAGGCCAGTACCCCAGAGGCAGGTGAAAATATCAAACACCCAAACAAGCCTCACAACAAAGTAAACAGTGACTTGTGCCATTCCTTCTCAATTCACACCTCCCCTGTGGGGGGGAAGACTGCAAATGTTCCTCAACAATTGGCTAAACATTACCACAGACAGCTAGGTATTATCATTTAACCGCAATGGCTATTGCCTAGAATTGATAGAAACTCCACCAAACATTATACCAAAACCACACAGGCTATCCACAGACCATATCACTCTGTTGCAGGAAGAAGTAAAATCTCTATTACTCAAACAAGCAATAGAAGCTGTGCCACAAAATCAAATAGGGACGGGAGTTTACTCACTATATTTCCTCATTCCCAAAAGGGACGGAAGCTTAAGGCCAATATTAGATCTCAGAACCCTCAATCTTTACATCCTGTCAGAACACTTTCATATGGTGACACTAGAGGATGATATTCCCACTACTTCAGCAACACGATTTCATGGCATTATTAGACCTCAAAGAGGCGTATTTTCACATACCCATCCATCCTGCGCACAGAAAATATCTCAGGTTTGTCATTCAAGGAAAGCATTATCAGTTCAAAGTGTTACCCTTCGGTATAACAGCTCCAGGGGTATTCACAAAATGCCTGGTGGTACTCGCAGCCGACCTAAGAAGACAACACATTCATGTCTTTCCATATCTAGATGATTGGCTAATAAAATCAGTCATACACAGTGTCAAAACCATGCGCATTCTGTAATACAAACCCTGCACACCCTAGGGTTCTCCATAAACTACCAAGTCACAACTACAACCTGCGCAAATTCAACAGTATTTAGGGGCAGTAGTAAAAACTCAAAAAGCGCTTGCAAGTCCAAATACACAAAATACAAGCTTTTCACAATATATTGGCACAAATAGAGACAGGTCAACAGTACACCATCAAATTCGTCATGAAAATATTGGGCATGATGGCATCCTGTATTGCAATTGTTCCACATGCAAGACTAAACATGCAGCCCTTGTAACAGCGCCTTGCACAACAATGGTCACAAGCACAGGGTCAACTTCAAGATCTAGTGTTGATAAACCGCCAAACATACATGTCCCTTCAGTGGTGGAATTCCACAAATCTAAACAAAGGGCGGCCATTTCAAGACCATGTGCCTCAGACCATACTTACAACAGATGCATCAATGATTGGCCTCGGAGCTCACCTCAACAATCACAACATTCAAGGACAATGGGATGCCCAACACAAACCGCTACATATAAATCATTTAGAGCTGTTATCTGTCTTCCTAGCACTCAAAGCTTTTCAGCCTCTCCTTTTTCACAAAAATGTCTTGATCAAAACAGACATGACCACCATGTATTATCTAAACAAACAAGGAGGGACACATTCGTCCCAACTCTCCCACCTAACTCAAAAAATTTGGAAATGGGTAATACACAACCAAACTCACCTGGTAGCACAGTACATTCCAGGGATACACAACCAATTAGCAGACGTTCTCAGCAGAAATCATCAACAGACACACGAGTGGGAGATTCACCCTCAAGTACTTCAAAAATACTTTCATCAATGGGGAACACCAGACATAGATATGTTCGCCACCAACGAAAACACAAAATGCCAAAACTTTGCATCCAGATACCCACATCCCCTATCCAATGGCAATCCTCTATGGATCAGTTGGTCAGGGATATTTGCTTACGCTTTTACCCCCTCTCCCACTCATTCCATTTCTGGTCACAAACTGCGTCAAAACGCGCTCGATCTGATACTCATAGCACCAACGTGGGCACGACAGCCGTGGTAAACAACACTATTAGACCTGTCAGTAGTACCACACTCCAAACTCCCAAACGGACCAGATCTGTTGACACAAAACAAAGGGCAGATCAGGCACCCAAATCCCAACACACTCAATCTAGCGATTTGGCTCATGAGGTCATAGAATGTGGGTATCTACAACTACCAACTGAATGTATGGAAGTAATTAAGCAAGCAAGAAAGTCCACTACCAGACAGTGCTATGCCAACAAATGGAAAAGATTTGTATATTACTGTCAATCTAAACAAATTGCCCCTCTTTCAGCATCAATACAAGATATTGTATGCTATTTGCTTCATTTACAAAAATCAAATTTAGCATTTTCTTCCCTAAAAGTACATCTCACTGCAATTTCTTCATATTTGCAAAATATACAGCACAACTTTTTATTTAGAGTTCCTGTTATCAAAGCCTTCATGGAAGGTTTAAAACGCATCATCCCACCTAGAACACCTCCAGTGCCTTTGTGGAATTTAAACATAGTGCTTACGCGACTTATGGGCCCACCATTTGAACCTATGCACTCATGTCAAATGCATTTCTTAACATGGAAGGTTGCCTTCCTAGTCGCAATTACATCATTGTGAAGAGTTAGTGAAATTCAAGCTTTTACGATTGTACAACAAGTACATAAACATAGTCGTACTACGAACTAACCCTGAATTTCTTCCCAAAGTAGTATCACCTTTTCATATCAAACAGTGGAACTACCAGTCTTCTTCCCACAGCCAGATTCTGTGGCAGAAAGAGCTCTACATACATTAGATATTAAAATAGTTCTAATGTACTACATATATAGAACAAAACCATTCAGAAAAACTAAACAGCTGTTTGTAGCTTTTCAAAAACCTCATACTGGTAACCCTATTTCAAAACAAGGTTTAGCAAGGTGGATATTAAAATGCATTCAAACATGTTACCTTAAAGCTAAAAGACAGTTCTTTGTTGCACCTAAAGCACATTCCACAAGGAAAAAAGGGGCAACAATCGCCTTCTTAGGAAATATACCAATGGCTGAAATATGTAAAGCAGCTACTTGGTCAAAACCACATACATTTACTAAACATTATTGTGTAGATATTTTAGCAGCACAACAAGCCACAGTAGGTCAAGCTGTACTAAGAACATTATTTCAAACAACTTCAACTCCTACAGGCCAACCACAACTTTTATGGGAGGAATAACTGCTTTCTAGTCTATGCATAGCATGTGTCTCTGTGGCTACACATGCCATCGAACAGAAAATATCACTTACCCAGTGTACATCTGTTCGTGGCATGTTCCGCTGCAGATTCACATGCACCTTCCCACCTCCCCGGAAGCCTTTATCCGTTTAAGTTAAACACTTGTACATATATATTTTCCTTTTGCATGGACATCTTTTTTCTTTATACTCTCACTCCTACCTTACCCTCAGCAGGAAAACAATCTAACATGGAGTCGATGCCCATGTGCAATAGAGCCGAAGAGGAGGAGTCATTCGATCCTGTGACTCAAACACTTCTTTGAAGAAAAACAACTTGTAACACTCCAGGCCCAACACTAGATGGCAGACGTATGCATAGCATGTTAATCTGCAGCAGAACATGCCACGAACAGATGTAAACTGGGTAAGTGTCTCTCTCTCTCTCTCTATATATATATATATATATATATATATATATATATATATATATATATAATTATTATTACTATTTATTTTTTTTGCCCAGTCTCCGAGTACCCTATGCAGTTGGCAGACCTAGAATTCTATTAGTGAAGCAAATAATAATGCCGACAGTGGGCATCCCTGCCTTGTTCCTTTCTCCAACTCCCATTCATCTGATACGTGTTCTTTAGCTCTGACCCTGGCTTAGGTTTAGTACAAGGCAGCTGGACTGTTTACTAAACATGGAGACAAAATTATTTGTAATTAGGACTGCTAAGTCCATGTACTTGCTCTTATTATTTTCCAACCTATGACATGAACTACTAGCCATATATTAAGCACATTGCATTTTTTCAGGATAAATCCACATTGGTCTCCGACTGATAACTTTGTTGATATGGAGCACCAGTACGTTACCTAAAATTTTGTTTTTTGTGTCAAGACGTGATAAGGGTTTGTACACTTCACAGACCAGTAGGTCTTTGTCAGGTTTTAACAATACTATTATTGGAGCTTCTCTCATGTGTAACTCTCCTGCTTATATAGATACTACAAATACCCGCAAGTGATGTTGTGTCAATATCTTATATGTATATATGTCTGAGACCAATCAGCTGGGAGTCCATCTCTCTCTGGTGTTTTGCTTGTGTTTATCTATTTTGTTGTCTATTTAATTTCCTCAACAGTGAGGAGTACACCAGTCCCTCTCTTTGTGCCTGTCTCGGTTTGCAGATACTTCTTAAATGTAGGCTTGAAGTCTGTCTCTGTTTCCACTAACTGTGTGTATATTGTGTTACAGTACTTGTAGCGTTTGTCTCCAGATAGGGACCTACAAACAGGCATATCTGGAATCCTTGTATGTAACAGCTTTGATGCATTGGATGGGGTAGACTGACTAAATATCATAAAGCCTATTCCCACAAGGGTTTGTACTATTGATTTGGGAACAGGGGCTAGGGAAGTAACGCCAAACAAGATTATTTGCAGGGGTAAACTGGTTGACTACTCCTTTGGATGGGTTTCCTGTATGTCAGGCAAGGAGAAGGTGCGTTGTCCACATGGTATTCTTTCCCTCTGGTCTTCAGCAAGTATGGAAGCAAATCATACTGGTAGGTTGCATCAACCCACACCCTCATATTTTGATCCAGTTGAAACACCGTTCCAGGGAGTGGGTGATCAGTACACCACTAATGAACCAACAACAAATGATTATAGGGTGCCTGCCACTCTAGCTGCTCGTCATCCGCCTCTCCCTGAATCCCCCATTATAGTGCCAGTTCCTGTAACACTTCCTCTGGTCCCCTGTGACTATCCCAGAAGTGAATCCTCTGCAAACCAGGCCCTGTTAGCATCATGGAATGTTGCTGGGTTGTGCAATAAAGTTGAGCTTCCTGAATGAGGTGAATTAATTGATGCACACTCAATTTGTCTATTTCAGGAAACCTGGTCCACCAGGCTTGTTCACTGATTTGGTTACACTAATTTTAGTAAGTTAGCTGTTACAGGTGGAGCGTTAGGCCCTCGGGCCTCTAGTTATTTGGGTAAGCACTACTCTTAATTGCATGGTCCAGAAAATGATGATTCCCTCTATGGACATTCTTTGTGCTTTGCTAATTTTTCATTTGATGTGTCTATGTTCATAATGGCTACATAAGGCCTGCTGGACTACAGAATACACATATAACTAATGTGCGGGGGGAAGCTTGTGGGTGGGGATTATAATTGTCTGTTTGAACCTCTGGATGCTTGCACAGTTTCCCTAAACTATGATGAGTATACTGCCTGGATTATCACTCCCCTGGGAATACCACCTATTAGGAGGTGGACTGCACTGGCATTGCAAATTAATGTTTTAACATTGAGCCAGGGTTTGTGGGCAACAAATGGTAGGATACCCCCTGATAAGGAAGGGAAACACACTTTTAATCGAACCCCAGGAACTAGTCTTATTTATTATATCTTGGTGGATCTAAGGATTTTGCCACATACAAGAGATATCATGGTACTCTATGGGGGGGCAGTGAACATAATGCATTGTTCCTCGTTGTAGATCTTCAAGCAGGGAACGTCAGGGATACTGTTGATGAGCCAATTTGATCGTAGGCTACAAATTATCAGTAAAGAGCGTTGTCAAATGGGCCTCCATGGCAACTTCAGTGGAACAGCTACAGGGAAATATATAGGCTTGTTGGATGTAGTGTTAAGCAGCCCCAGTCTCTGAACTGGGATATGTGGGCCATGGTGACCAGTTAGAGTAAGTATGCATTATCCTTGATAACCTATTTGCACAACTTAGGGATTGACTAAAATATTTTTTAGAAGAAAGCCCCCAGTGCCTTGGTATAACGACTTGTAGGACAGCCAGGGCTGCTCTCAGGTCAGCTATACACTCTCAAAATAAGAGAGGAGAGTGGCATATAGGAGATGTATTAGTGATGTGAAAAAAGATTGGGACAGGAGTTTGTGGGAAGATTTAATTGAAGCAGCTAGGGAGTGTGACCAACATGCCTTCTGGAACCTGCTTGCAACGGGATCAGAGGAAGGCAGCTGACCGATAGAGGTGAGTGTCCCAGCTGCTGCCTGGGTCACTCACTTCTCAAGATTGCATATCCCTAACAGAACTGCGGGTAATGATGAACCTCCTAGGAGGCAAGGAGATATAGTTGGGGGGAGCAGAGAGGAGCCACAAATGGAAATTGTGCCAATAACACTGTCCGCAGTAAGACGGACAGTGCTGAAGATAGTTTCTAATAAATCCCCTGGTCTTGATAAGATACCGGGAACCCTGTATAAGGGGGAGGTTGAGATCTGGTTCCCTTACTTTGTCATTTTATTCAATTCTATTTTTATTAGGGACCCCTTTACCTACAACATTGGCGGGGGCTGAGATAGTCTCAGTACACAAGAAAGGCTCCCATTTAGACCCATGTAATTACAGGCCAATTAGTCTTATTCACTGCTCCCAAAAGTTATTCAGTAGAGTCATCCTGGAGTGGTTCCTAACTTGATTGAGGACAGAGCTGTAATATCCCCCCTCCAGACAGTTTAGGAACGCACCAATATGGTACATCAGGTTTTCAGACTTCAGTTTATCTAGTGGAAAATAGTGACATTCAGAGGTGGTCGTCTCCATGCTGCTTTCGTTGACTTGCGTTCAGCATTTGATTTGGTAACTAGGGAAACACTCTGGCGTGATTTGGCAGACACAGGGGTTCTCTATGACCTTCTGGCTGCCATAATTATGCACGGGTTCATTGTGGAGAGCTGGGTGAGATGAAGGAAGCATTCCCTGTTAGTAGAGTAGTAAAGCAGAGGTGTGTCCTGGCCCCAACTCTCTTTACATTATATGTCCGTGACCTAAAAACCATTTTGACTAACTGACGAGAATGCACCTTGCCCGGCCAACGTTAAGGCTCCAGCCTTGATGTTCGCAGACAACACTTTACTTCTGTCAAAATCACCAACAGGGCTCCAGGTGATTTTAGATTGCTTTGTGAGGTGTTTCGCCCAGCGTGGACTTGAAATATATGTGGCCAAAACTAAATACATGGTCCTGAATCCTTGCCCTAGCACGAGACCAAATCCAATATTGTTAGGGAGCTGCTTGGAGCAAGTCCAAATATTTGAGTACTTAGCGCTGACTCTGACAGAACGGCTATATTGGACCTGCAACATGGCAAATCAAAGCTTAGACTGATGCAGAATACAGGGGCTTTGATTAGAGTGTTGAACAGGTCATGTTTTCGTCCATTGGCACCAGTGATCCAGATTTACAAACAGCAGACACTTGGTTCATCTCTTTATGGAGCCAAGCTAAGGGGCCATAAGGACATGGGAAAATTCCAAATTGTGGAAAATCGTTTTCTGCGTCAGTTGACGGGGCTCCCAGCTAGCACCCCATTGCTTCCTCTTAGGTTGGATATGGACGTTATGACAATTTCAGAGGTGATAGGTGTCAGACCCATATTGTCTTGGAAGCATATATGGTCAACAAAACAGATCGTGACCTATCAAGAGGGGTTGGAGGAAGTTCTTAGCATCCCAGGATCAATAAGTATTCCCTGACTTAGATATATAAAGGAGACCCTGACAAAGATTGGCTGCCATAACCATTAGACTGATCCCCGGGAAGCTTTAACAATAAGAAAATTGATCTTGAAAGTGAAGTACAGGTAATCCAATGGGCTGCAATTGCTCGTGCATACTTGATGTGGTACTCTTATGGATACACTTCCTTTATTCAAAGACACATTTAAATATGAATGCTTTTTAAATGAGATGGAACCTCCCTTGGTGATGAAGTTGTACCTGCAATTTAGGTATGGTACCCTTCCCCATGCATCTTTCACCGTCAATTGGGGGTGCCAGTCTGTGTATTGGGAGGGAGTTTATGCCCAGCGTGCAGCTTAAATGAGGAGACTGAGGGGCGCGTACTCCTTTTTTATGTTTTGCGCGCAAGCGCTTTGGCTTGTTGAAAATATTGTGGGCTTTTAACCACACTCACCACAAGCCCATCACTTTCACTCATTCGTGGGCTTGCCTTTCAAAAATCCTTCATCATTGGTCTATGCTTTACTTTTGGCCCTCCTTGGGGCGGTTTTGTTACCGCCTTGGACACCGACCTTGTTACATGGATAATTGCACGTTTGCTGATATGTTTGACTGCAAGCAAACTTATTTTTTCCTTTTGTGTCTCTCCTTCGTGCTCATGCTCATGGCTGCCATGGCGCTTTGAATTGGCTTGCTTATGTCAACTGTTTTACTTTTCATTTTCAATATATGTGGCAAGGAAAGTCCAGTTAGGAATTTACAATTCCAATAGCTTTAACTTGAGCAAACGCGATACCCATTGCATTGCAAATGCTTGTTCTGTCCTGCTTGCTACTTGGGAAGACGGAAATGGTTTAGACCTGTCTGCCGAAACCTTGGTGTGAGGGAATTTGCTGTGGCTATGCGAATCTTAAAAACAGACACTAGTCAGAGCATAGTGTTTGCTGTGTCTCACTACTTGTTAATGATGTGGAGAATGTGTCAAAAGTTGTGTTCATGCTAAAACTCTCCCATCTACTTGGCTTTGCAAGAGTGGGGAGCTGTTCAGTGTTTCTATATGGGGTGGGGGGGGGTCATTCCTCCCCATCTCTGTAGAGATGTGTACTGTTTTGCCTTGCACTTTAGTAATTCACACACAATAACGTTTTTTTTCTGCGCAGGATTCATTTACAGGATCTACTCTTTCCTGCTTTATTAGGGATGTGTACTGTTTTGCCTTGCACTTTAGTAATTCACACACAATAACGTTTTTTTTCTGCGCAGGATTCATTTACAGGATCTACCCTTTCCTGCTTTATTAGGGATGTGTACTGTTCTGCCTTGCACTTTATCAATTTGTACTTTCTAATGTTTTTTATCTGTACACTGATGTTTTTAAAAAATGTATTTTTTTTTACATTTTGTGTTGTATCTAATGTATTATACTTGCTGGTTTTAAGGCAACTAGCCGTATAAAGTATTTGATGATGATGAATACTTTATACATTTGCTCTTGTGTATGGTGTAATATGCCTATCTCATCCCTTATAGAGGTTAAACAGATAGGGTTGGTGTCTCTTAACAGTGATTCTAATAGTCTAATTTGTCTTCTAGGTTAGTATTTTTGTCTTTCGGTATGGCACCGGCGCTTACGGCCACTTCAATGCTGTGTTCTCATTTTGTGTGATATAGTTTTATGTCTTATCTGATTGCCTGATGAAGCTCTTTCACTTTCAGTGAAGATGGTGATAGACACTATGTTGGGGTTTTAGCTCTGAGTACACCGCAGTTTAGTCTCCGTACTAGAGGGGAATGATCAGATAAAATTCTGACTAGGTGCTGTATGGCAGGAGTATTCTCTTTTTCCTGGGTTGCGTTCTTTCCTTACATCCATCATGTCCAAGTAATTTATAGCTGTGTCAGTGTGCTAGATATCCTCTATTTGCATTTGGGGGAGTTATATCTGTTTGCAGTTTGACACAATTAAAATCTTTTGTTACCTTACCTCACTCAGGGATGTGTGCTACTTCTCCTCGCTCACATTTATTACTTGCTTTAAGCCCAGCTCTACATTTTCATTTGTTATATCATCTCATTTGCCATTTGTTCATATGTGTCTTTTTGCCTTGCCCTCTTTAATGTGTCTGGTTGTTAGGCGAGTTTTATCTTCCAATTCCGTTTCCGCTAATTTTACGATCTCAGACTCTTGGACCATGTTCATGGTCTAGAAAACTGCAAGAATAAACAAAACATAAGGCAGAAAGGGAATGATTAGCACAGAGTTCTAGAAGTGTGCTACTGCCTAGTTTTCCATCCAGTTAAAATAATGAACATTATAAAGATAACATTTGAGTTTAAATATCTCGCATATTAAAATATAAGCATACAACCACACCAGATCTTGTAGGAACAACTTGAGTCTTCCTAGATGGACCTGCGCATGGTTTGAAGGTGACTGATCTGATACTCGGTTCAAGATTCCAATTGCTTCTTGGCTGGTGTTTTACTGACATAACTGATATTTTTATATCAATGTCAATCAAAAAAAGAAAATCAATGGAATTAATTTTTTTCACCTTTGAAATATGCACGTAAAACAGAAAAAACATGAGGAAATCATGTAAGAACTATTCTTGAGCTGGCTAATGTATTTCTGGATTGTTATTTAAGCAATCCACAAAACCAGTAGGTTAAAATGCCGAAATGTATTTTCGAATTCTTATTCACCTTCCAGTTCTTGACCATTCTCAAATAGCATAATGTAAGCAAATGAGCCGTATTTTTCCGTTAATGGGGGAACCCCATTCACGCCTGTGTTTCATTCCTTTCTTAGCAGGTACTCTTTAAGACTGGCAGTGAATGTTGCATCCTTGTGGCTCAGACAAGACTCAAAAGGTGCATGCCAAAAGGACCATTGCACCTTGTTATCATAGCAGCTGGCTCTTTTCCTTTTGCTTTCACACACTCAACATCTGGAAGAGGACGCCATGCAGCTGGGAGCTATTTCACATCTTAACCACATCCTCCTCCTCCTCCTAGAAAAATATTTCTTTTGACATGGAATGCCAGGCAGTTTTGGGGCTGGACGCCATGTATTACACTGGTTTAGCCACGATCACAGGCAGGTCTAAGATTCAGCTGGACCCGGAAATTCTCTAACAGTGCCCTTCAAAGCATGTCCAGTGGCCTCTACTCATCTCAGAGTCGCCGTTAGGGTATAAAGCTTGGATACTGGCTAGTGCTACGTGACTTCAGATTTTACCTTTGACAGAATATTGTGTGGTACCTACGGGCTGGCCGTCGGGTGAATCTACACACACTCATAATCTTCAAAGGTCTGCTAAATACTAGGATGGCTCAGATCAAACTCAGTCTTTTGTTGCTCTGAATTATGAGCAGGACTGAATTTGAAAATTCTCACCACTACAATGTGTGTATGAAAGTTCAGTGGCAGCAGTTCTTAAAACTTGTGTTCCATGGACCCCTGGGGATCCGTGAGGCCTGCCTGAGGGCTCTGACAGTTTAGAAAATTAAATAATATGAGCTGATTAATAGCGCACATATGCAGTTTTATTTGTTAATTAAATTCAATATGTCATAATTTGTGTATTTTTTATATGTACTTATTTCTATATATTTGTGTGTTGTGTTGCTCTTAACATTATAGAAGTTACTTTGTCTGAGGCCTATGGCTTCCAAACATCACTCCGTGGGGGTCCCCAAGTTCCAGTAATCACTCCGCGGGCGTCCCTAGGTTCCAGTAATGATTCATTTAGGGGCCACAGAATTCTAAAGATTAAGAACATCCGAATGTGTGTTATACAGTTAAACTTTTATTACATGGTACCCTGTCTTTCTAATTATGTTGAATTATAACTTATTGTATGCTGCAAAAAGGCTGGTTCAATGTGCAGCATTTGGGAGCAGAATCCGTTTTAACACGATACTTATAGCATAAAGTGCACTTAGCGCTAAAGAGAGTGAAGGCAAGAAGAGGCAAAATGGATGCATTTTGATGCCACAGCATTACTGTTATTTGGCAGGAGCACTACTTTGATATAATTGTGATGACAGTACATTTATAAGGTTATGAGTTTACCTATATTAATATGGATCTGCTGGACAGATTCCAGGGTAATACTTTTTTTTTAGAACACAATCACTAACCCACACCCACCAACTGCCAGAGTATTTCAGTGCATCTGATAGTATTACCTAGTATATTATGTTATTGGTAGTATTGACCAGTCACACACCTCTAACCCCACCAGGAGGATTAGTTGGGGAGCTCTTTGTGCCCTTCTTGGAAGTGCTAGACTCTAATAACCGTCTTCATGCCTCTACTTTATTTGCACAGCCTACTACTAATCCTTGGGCAGAGCAGAAGAGGTCTATGCAGAGTAGCAAAGCAGGGGGATAGTGCGACTTCAGAGCGAGAATGATGATGCCTTTGGGTTTCTATGTAGCACAACGTGTGCTGTTTACTTGACCTTTGGTGTCATTGAGAGCCTTGATCTGCAGACCGCTGTATGTGCCTGCGTATTTTCCTTGCAGGAAGGGCTACATGGGTGGGTCAGAACTTGCAACCGGTGCACACCTCTGTAGTCCTGCATACTTGTAACACACTGCATGAGTCTGTCTTATTGCCTCATCATTTGAACCTTCCTGTCCTGGTTTGAGTTTCTCTCTTGAATGAGAGAACTTTATAGTGCCTCGACAAGTACTACTTCCCGACTTAAAGTACTACTTCACGAAAATGACCGGTAAGCACTGGCTCTATAGGAGTCACATTAAGGGCTCCCTAGGCATGAGTGTTTATATGATGGCACTTAATTATTGGTACCAATGCATTGGTCGGTGTCCGTTACAGTGATTAAAGAAATATTGATGGGAGAGGTTCCTCACAAAGAAGGGTGCAACCCCTAATCAATACTAGCCGAGATACTTTATCATCGAGGTTGCTCCTTCACCAGCACCCCCATGGTGCTAGACGGGCTTGTGTTACTGAGTCAGGTGGAGAAAATGAAGGGTCTTAACAATAGCTGCTAAAATTGCAATAGGGTAAGTCTTATCATGGCACGTTTTATTATACATATATTTCTAGTCTATTCTGTGCAAGATTAAAAAAAGAGGAGAATAGTTTAGGCAATTGTTTTGATACTTTCCTCAGTCATGTTAAGGTCAGTATGTTTTTGTCCAGTGGTGGTAGCTACATAATTCTTTGGCTTGCTTTCTTTCATCAATACTGTTTGACCACAGCTAACTTGTAACTTTCTTAAATTACCATATTCCCGTGAACAGGAGGGGAAAATGGCACGTTATCTTTAAATCTGTAAGAATGTCTGGTATCATGGGAGAAGATCACATAAAAACACAAAAATATTTACATTAAATTACAAGCATATACTAATGTAGTGTATATATTTCACCATAACAGCACTTCACTTGTGTATCACATCAGAGAGCAAATGAAACACACAGTGATATACTGCTAATGCTCATCTATGCCATATTTTCAGGAAACTGGGGGATACAGCACAACACTTACCTCATGTGATGTATTGTAGGCGCTGTACGTAATGAACATGTTGGTTACTTGTATTTAAAAGGGCTCACAATACACACATTTAATTCCACAGTAAAATAGCTGTGTCCTCAAAGGTCTGTTTCATATAGATTAAAACAAATATCTGATTTTGTTTTCACAATGTAGGGCCATAGGTTCCCCTCTTCCTCCCCCTCCATGGGAAAACAGGATGTTAGAAATCCATAACATACCCCAAGTTAATATTTAAGCAAAGCTGAAAGCCAGAGTAGAGGTATGTCATATTGGGTGTTGATATGCACAAACGCTTGTCTCGCGCGCAAGGGCGCTCGTTTTTTCAACATGATTGTAGAATGTTTTGAATGTGGGAGCGGTTGGACCGGATTGCAAACGCAACACCCCGATTAAAAGGATCTTCGTTCAAAACAACTAAGATGTCTACAGTTGTTTTCACTACGGAGTACAATAGTGGTGTAGTTTAGCATTTATATTTGTGCTTCCCAGACACTGAATCTGTGCTTCCCCGACCCTCATCCTGTCTCTTTGAGACCCTAAAGCAGTCTTTCACTGAACTCTCTGGCTTTCTCTCCCAGAGAGACTCTCTGGCTTTCTCTCCCAGAGAGACTCTCTGGCTTTCTCTCCCAGAGAGACTCTCTGGCTTTCTCTCCCAGAGACTTTTAGGCTGTCCCTCCCAAAGACTTTTAGGCTGTCCCTCCCAGAGACTCTTAGGCTGTCCCTCCCAGAGACTCTTAGGCTGTCCCTCCCAGAGACTCTTAGGCTGTCCCTCCCAGAGACTCTTAGGCTGTCCCTCCCAGAGACTCTTAGGCTGTCCATCCCAGAGACTTATTTTTTTGTAAAAAAAATTTATTTGAGTTTCAACCAAAGTGTAGCATAGCCAAATAGACATTACATAGCAATCTCTTTGCAAAGCACCTAAACTAAAAACATATGTCAAACATGCCCCTCCCTCCCTCTCCACCCAATCCCTGACACAGAACCTATCAGCTTATTGAGCAATCCCTGATTTCAGTTTTTCCGGTGTTCTTGTCCATTCCAGAAGCCTCTTATCTTTCAATGTAATATAATGTGTGCCTCTCACTACCCCCAGGAGTCCACACTCGACAAGCAGCTATATCTCCAAGGAATAATACGTCATCTAAGCTCCCCATAGCTTTTTAAACTTCCACGGGCATCCTCTATTTGTGTAGGTCACTTTTTCCCCCATCACAAACCCGTCCGTCCCTCTCCTCCACACATCCACAGAGATGCATATCTCTGAGCCCCAAAGGCGGGCTATGTCCCTTTTGGCTACCATCAGTCCCAGTCCACTCATGAGCTTTCATCGGGTAGGTCAATATCGTTAGGTATTCCCAATAAAGTATATTTGGGGTCCAAGGGAATCTGCACCGACAGTACTCCTATCTCTCCTACCACCTCATTTCAAAACTCCTTAACCTTGGGGCAGCATTCCCATAATACGTGGAAGAAGGATGCGATATTACCACAGCATCTAATTCAGTTCAGATGCTTCGCTCTTCGACTGTCCCTCCCAGAGACTCTTAGGCTGTCCCTCCCAGAGACTCTTAGGCTGCCCCTCCCAGAGGCTCTTAGGCTGCCCCTCCCAGAGGCTCTTAGGCTGCCCCACCCAGAGGCTCCCATTCTGTGTCTTCCAGATACTCACAGTATACGTCTCCCTGAGGCTCTCAGACTACGTCTTTCTAAAATAAAAAATGTAAAAAAAGGAAATATAGAAGAAACACTCTGTACATATCAATACAGTGTCCAGCCTTTGTGAAACAAAATCAGATATCCAATATCTCTAATCCAAAAGCCGTATTCCTTAATTACAATCCAGTGGACAACTGTTCATGTGTGATATAAGGATTGTTCTTTTTCATCTTGACAAATACGAATAGGACATAGACGTAGCCAATGCGTTTCGTCCCATAATCAACTGGAACTTTTCAGGGCACAAAATGAAACTAAAATTGTACATTTAAAATGCGTACATTTGGAAACACGTTGGCTGTGTCCATGTCCTATTCGTGTTTGTCAAGATGAAAATAAAGAGAAAACTTTAAACCACATATGAACAGTTGTCCATGCAATTTTGATTAAGAAGTCGACTCTTGCTTAAGAGCTATTTGATACTTGATTTTTGTTTCGCAGTGATTGGACATTGTAGTGATCGGTACGGAGTACTTCTGCTATATTTCTGATAAATTTGTCTGCCACTTGGGTTTTCTTTGGAACTGTTCGCCCAGGAGGTGGGGCGCCCGTTCCTTGGGATGACCGGGAGTGCGGTGGCATACACCACAACCGTTCCTTAAAATGTCTTCCTGCAGCCTTGAGTCTGTCTCACTGAGACATTGAGTCGTCGTCTCCCTGATGAATGAATCATTGACTCGTTTTGTTTCAGTGATCAGTATGCAGCACAAAGGATTCCGTACCTCGTCTATAAGCCCTAAACATATTGGGTTTCTGCACCCTAACTTTTCACTTAATTGAGAGCTGAGTCCAGCATACCAACGTCAGCCCGGATGAGCGTCTGTTTTAAATACTAGCGCTCCACTGAAGTGCATATTACAGTAGCAAGGGGTGTGTAGCCTAACATATTTCAGGTCTACTAGCGTGTACGCGTGGACTTCATTTAAAAATAAAAAGTACACATTTGGTGTCGGTGGAGTATGTGAGCTGGCATCTCTTGCCCCAGTGGGTAGCATAAAATCTTATCATCCTGGTGGGGGGGAGGGCGAAGGGGGGGGACCCTAAATGAATTTGGAAAGGTAATTTTTTGTGACACAAATTTGAGATTACAATATTTATTGTAGAACAGGTTAGTTAATGTTGTCTGAATCTAGTCAGCACTTAGCCGATGTAGAGGGAAAGGCCTAGGACTGCCTTGTCCCTCGTGCATGAAATAAATGGAGGTAATCCATTAATAATGAAGATTCTCAGCAAAAGTGCCAGTGCACCTGAAGCATTTTGGCTCTGATGGACTACATCACACTGATTTGGCAGGTGTGTAATCCTTTATCTTCATTGAACACAGCACAGCCCCCTTCAACACTGCTGCTCTCAGGAATTGAGATTATCGTAGTCCATTTTTAAGTGACCTAAGGTAATTGCTAGAGACTAAAGGGACCTGACCTTCAGTGGATTCATGGCAAATAGAAAAATACTTTTTACGAACGTGTTTAATAAGATGTACGTGCAGGAAGGCAGGCATGGTAGTGCCAGTCTGGTTTTCAATAATTAAAGGGTCCATCTTCATATGTTTATGAATTGTACTCTGTTATTTTTTTTTATTATTATTAATTGTAACGCTATCACTAATGACAATAAATGTTTCTCAGTAAGAGAAGCAAGCATAAGAACGGATCCATTCGGTAAGTCGTCCAGACATCCTCTAAAGCGTTTGACCCTGAAATGGCAGTCAAGCTGAAAACACTTCTGACCTCATCGACCTTCCATCCTATGAATGCGACCTGACTGTCACTACTATTCCTGTGCCCTGCATAGCTTTGGGGAGTATGCACCCCTGACCCATGTCGATTTTCTGGCAAGTTGTAGGAGTGCCATTGTAGACTTTTTGATATTTACCTCTGACAATCAGAAGTTTGCTGAGGGTCTCACTCATTTCATGGTTTAAGGCCTCGGTGTATGGCTCTGACATGAAGCTCAACCAAAATGATCCTCTTATGGAGACAGAGACTACTGTCCTCTCGCCAGGTTTTGTATGATTGTCAGTGCTGTCAACTTCAGGTTGCGTAACAGAGGCCCCTGGAGTCCTCGCATTGTCTGTGGGTGTGGGGTGGAGGGGACTAGGGTTCCTTGGTTTGGATGGAGGCCCTTCACTCTCTAAGCCATGTCATTTCATGACAAGGGCGTGCAATGGCATGGAATAAAAAATAGTTAAAGCGGCTTTTCTGAGTGTTTTCCCAAGCAGGCCTCTGCAGTGTACTGGGAGGCCAAACCCTTCAAGGGGCCCCCATTGAGCCAAAGACTAATTAGGATCTGCGATGTGGGAGACGCTGAGGTCCCTCATCACAATCTGCAGCGGGCCCCATCATTTTGCGTTATGCCACTGGCCAACTTGGACTCCTAGAGAAAGCTACAGGCCCTATTACCTCTCTCCTTCAGGTGCTCATTGCCTACTCACCTCTTCCCTGTTCAAAAGGTCTGCTAGTCTCCCCTAACCAAGCCTGAACTGGACCATTAATTATCTGTGTGTGGGGGGGAGGGTGTTTAGTTTCCCTAATTTTACATTTGCCTCCTGTTCCTCTGCTGTGACACTCTTAGCTCAGCTGCTGCTTCCTGCCTGCATATGCTCAGCAGTGGATGTAGCTGGGTTATCTGTCCAGAATCCACACCCGTTCCTAACCTAGCTCAAACCAACCACAAAAAAGTCTCCTGATGTACACTATATTTGCATATGCTTCTCGGGCATGGGGCAACAGAATCTTGATTGGTGGTGCCCCCAAAATTCAATCAGTGCACCAGGGCTGATTGGCCAGCTGTAGGAATCTGGCTCTTTATATAGTGGTTCAAAAAGAGGTACAGTGCACAGAGTCCAGGCACACTCCAACGGTATTACAGAGGCACAAATGACATCCCAAATGCTCTCTTTTGTGGTAATGTGGGCATGTAAAGCACACACATAAGCAGTAAGTGAGATACACACTCAATAAAGAAATCCGACACCAATTTATAAAAATAACACCTACTTTTATATGAATTTAGATATCATGATCACCAGAATCAGATGAGAACTTTTCAAGAGAGGAATTTTAGAGTTTTCAAAAGTCAACACTGCATTTTTCTGTAGCTGCACTGTCTCTCTATGGGAGCGAAAACATACACGGCAAAGAGGTACTTTTCAGCAACTTACATGTCCAGTCTTCTGGACTTAAGGTGAGTACAGGGCAGTGTCCTAGGCCACACCACCAGTTCACCTTGGGTGGCACTAGGGTGGCCAGGTGCAGCGGTGCAGTTCAGCGTCGGGTGCTCTGTGTAAGTCAATGGGAATCGGTCTGGTCACAAAGATGCTGCAGAGGTGGACTGAGAGTCCATTCCGGATGAACCACCAAGGGGGTTCAGTTCTAGAGGTGCTCGGGGACATAGGGATCCCAAGGGGTCCTCTTCTCCATCCGGGGCACATGGCTGCAGAGGTATCTTGGACCGTCGGTTTTCTGTCACCGGGGTGGTCACAGTGGCTGGGGGACACAGAAACAGGCTGCAGACGTGTACTGGGGGACCAGTCCAGCTGAACCAACAAGTGGGCTCGGGTCCACGAGCCTGTGAGACATAGGGACACCAGTGGTCCTCTTCTCTGACTGGGTGCTGTGGACCGTTGGGTCTCCGTCACCAGAGGCGGTTGCGGTTGAGAGGGGCCCGCAGACTGAGGCTGCAAGTGCTGTTGGGAAGTCCACTTTGGGTGAACTCAAGGTCGGCTTTGTCTCTGAAGAGCTGGGGACCCACGTTGACATCATTGCCCCACTTCAGTTCAGGCTAGGTGCCTCGGGTGCAATGGTGATGTTCTGCATTGGGTTTTGACGGTCTGTGGTCCTCACAGTTCTTCTTTGGTTGCCTGTAGATGCAGGGAAGCAGCTCCTCTGCTCCAGGGGAGTTCTCCTTGGTGATTTCCAAAGCACTGGCAGCTCTCCAAGTTTCTTGGAGGCTGCAGTGGCAGGACAGGTAAGTTGCTCCTCAAGGGTCAGATGCAGCAGGCAGGTTAGCAGGATTGGTGCCAAGTCTTGGTTCTCAGGTTCCACAGGCTTCTTGTCCACTCCTTTTGTGTCCAGCAAAGATCTGGGGTCCTGGTTTCAGGGGGTCCCCTAAATACTCTATTTAGGGGGTGTTAAGGGGAGTGAAGGGTAGTAGCCAACAGGCTGCTTATCCATGGGGTCAGTATTGCACCGAGATGACCACAGGATTTAGGGAGTGGGCATCACCTTGTCCCAGTATTCCTAATTCCACCACACATAAGATGGCAGAATTTCTAAGGCTGTGTTCATTTAAGGCTGGTTACAGTAGAGGTGTGTCCAGCCTGCAAATGCAACACACCTCCTGCATAGATATCTTTGTTCCACCCTTCCAGGTGCCAAATTGGCCCTGGGGCAGTGGGATCAGCATCTCCCTTCTGAGGAAGATCAGATCTGCATACCAAAGGCATTGGGCTTCTTTGAAGCCTCCTGCCTTGGAATTCAGATTTGCAGTGCATCCTATTGGGAGGGGTGTGCAACACCCCTGCCAAAGCAGGCTTTGTTTCTGACCTCCCGAGAGCAAAGGCTCTTACTCTAGAGGGTCAGAAGCTCATCTTTTGGTGGCAGTCTGGCTAAAACTAGTCAGTCAGCACACAAGGTAGTTTGTAGGTTTCCAGGGGGCACTTCTAAAGTGCCCTCTGGGTGCTTGCACTAATAAATCCATGAGTAAGGGTTTATTAATACGAGATGTTTGATACCAAACATCCCTAATTTCAGTGAAGCCATCATGTAGCTGGGGATCTCGTATTGACCAGTGTTCAGCACATGTACTTAAATTGGCTTTCCTGTTCATTTACTGTGTCTAAGAATCGACAAAGACATAGCAGAGGGCTATCTGCTCTTGCAGATATGTCCACAAATGAAATATAATTCACCCTTGCTTTAGGGCTGTAAGGCCTGTGGTAGGGTTAACTTACAAATATTATATGCAGTCTTTAGGGGACGTCATATTTTCACTTTTTTGAGCACCTTTGTCACGCAGCCTGCAGTGGTAGTCTGTATGAGGTTGGTGCTGGGTCCCTTAGAGTGGCACAAACTGTGCTGCAGCTCTTAGGGACCCTCTTCAGTACCTAGGTCCTATGTACCTGGGTACCATTTACTAGAGACTTCTAGAGGTACTGAAGGACCTGGCCACTGTGGGATCAAGTGAGGAGGTGTCTTGTTCTGGGGAAGTAACTCTGGCACTAGGGACATGGTTAGCAGGAACCCAGTACACTTCAGTCAAAGGCGCATAAAAAAAACAAGGCAAAAAGTGTGGGGGAGGGGAGGTTGCTGCAACCAGAACCCATCTCCATACACCAGCTATGTGCATAAATACAGGGTAGTTGCCTGCTCAGAGTGCCTTAATTTCTCATTGACATGAGAGGAATCCCACTCCAATGGTGACTTAGAACAGTGTTTCCCAACCTTTTGACTTCTGTGAACCCCCACTTTATCATTACTGGGACTCAGGGACCCCCCACTGAATCGTTATTGGAATCCAGGGAACACCCACCGAGTCATTACTGAAAGCTCGGAGATAATGTGTTAATATTATTTAATTTTCTAAGCATTCGCAAACCTCCAGAGGTCCCTGGACCACCATTTAGGAACCACTAGTTTAGAAGATTGCTGTGCCTCAGAATTAGAATTGCTGATTGCTAGTTTATCTGACACGGTAAGGTGACTGAACATTGTTCTGTAAGCTGTTCTGAAGTCATCTTGAGACATAAACCTCTAGTCTGGAAGGCAGGTGCTGGATATGGGGTGTGTTATTCATGTAGGCATCTGTATGTTATGAGTAATACTTTGCTGTGTGTACAAACTAAAGTACTTTGTAGAGGAAAAGAACTGACTGAAACTTAAGTTATTAAATAGCATTGTATTGTTTTTCTGAGTTTGTAGGGTGCTCGACCTCCACAAGTAAGGCTTGGAGTGCTCTTCCGTGCTGCAATGCGGGTCAAGTGCGAAAGAGTTCTACTTGTCAGTTTGATGTACAATAATAATGAGGGGAATAGAACACTAATTGTAAAGCACTGGAGTTTTCCAAATTTGAGTCTGTTAAATCCTGATTGCCCCTTATCCCTGACCAAACTAGATATCACATACTTCCTTTCCTACAGCCGTGGGCAACATGGCTACTATGCAAATATCTCATCATATCAATGTCCTGCCCCCCTTGACTCTGCTCTGAAACTCCTGTATCCGATATTAGGAAATGCCCTAGAAGTCGTAGAGACACACCACTTGAGATGCACCACACGTCCAGTTCTGGTCTGTGACACAGCTGCAAGTATTTTCCTCAATTATCAGAAACAAAAAATACAATGGACCTGCCGAGTACAAGGCAGGGTTACTTACTGGTTCTGCCATAATCGGTATCTTGCCATGATCTCTCATTAGTAAGGATATTAGGGGAAAAAAAACAGGGTTATTGGGGGAATTTAGCCCTCTGTTATGGCATCTATGGATGTGGACGCCTATTGACGAAGGGATTATTTTAGCAAAATATTTTATTTGGAAAGTGGCTAATTTCTAAAAACGTGGACCAACATCATATTGTGACGACCAGAACAGAGTAAGTGATTGAGGAAATAACGGTCAGTGGCTATACCAGTAGGTAAGAGCAAACGGGTTGGGCAAAGTAAGGGAGTTTTCATGCTTGCCTGAATGTGGATATGACTCTAAGCTGCAATGTAAGCTTTGTGTTTGATTTTTAAATTGCTGGAAATCGCCTACCTTTGATTTCTGATTGGCTGGAACTTGTGTGTGTTGTGCTAACATTGTAAGGTTTGGATTGGTTGCTATTAAATTCTCAGCTGATAATGGGAAGTCACTGGGTGGTCGGAGTACTGTAGGATGGAGGAGGCATGGCCTCAGCCCTCCCAAACCGAGATTGACTTTGTGGTCCTGAATGGTGGTTAGCTACTTGGTGGATTTTCTGTGGGGTGGCTAGTCACCCTTAATTATTTGACAGTGTGGTCGTGTACAATGTTCTGAGCAAGGTCTCACTCCTTTCTGTCTAATTAGAATGAGCTCAGAATGAGCGTTTGTAGCCTGTCTGAGAATATGAAGAATTGTGGAAGGAAAATGTTTTTGTTGTGTCCTCTGCCCTCTTTATCAAATTCTACCCTGTTTTTTTTGTTTTGTTTTTTTCCGATCTTGTTGTAGAGTATGGTTTGGTGGTATGCTACGATGTTGTCTGAATGCTGGCCTACTCCGTAGTTTTTGGAGTATTCTGAATTTACAGGTATGGGTGTTATATGCTTGGCTAGTTCTCTGATTGTTAGTGCCAAGTAATACCCTGGCAATTTTCCTCTCCTCAGTGTGTACTATTTTCCTAGTCTGTGTGGTATTTGCTGTGCACTCAGATTTAAGTAACAGTAAAGTATGATATAAACCTAGCTCTCTTCCAAAGCTACTAGTGATATGCCATCTTGTTTCATTTGCTGCAAAGGTATCAAAAACTAACTACTCTTATTACATTTACATTATCACTGGAAGTAGATTTTCGACCGCACCTGAGAGGTTTGTCTCAAATTTCGGGTTGAATATTTTATCTCGGAGATGTAAATGCCGGTTCTAAAAGCTGACAAGGGGAAAACAAACGCCCGGTTAAGATGATGGTTTGAGGGATTCCCTGCATGCCCAGGAGTTGTTTTGGACTCTCTTCTGTCCACATTAGTGATACATTCCTCGGAATATGCTGATGTTTTATACCGAGGTTAAGAGTCACTTAATTATCAGCATTAGGATAATAACGCCCTTTGCTGGACGGTAAAAATGCTAACTTGTTAATGTTTTGGCTAAGAATATTCTAAGGGGAATTATTATTGAAAAGCTGTAATTTTTCATTGCCATATATTGCTGCCACGAGGATGCCATTCAAAGCAAAATACTAGGTGCATCTTCTGAGGGCCAATGAAAAACTGGTAGCATGATCTTTAGTGGGGTTTACGCCAGATCTTTCTGTTTCATGGGACTGCGCCCCTCTGTTATTGGCCTGTCCCATCAGCCTCCAGTCCTTAACTGTGCCCTTTGCTTTCAAGCAGTCCCATGTCCTGCCTTTGTCAGGGCAGGCTCCAGGCAGAGCAGGTTGGGTCAACAAGCAACGGTGGGTGGTCAGGCCGCAGCACAGGACAAGGGCTCCCTGTGCTCGGTGGAGACTGTTCAAAGGTGTTTAGGGGAGGCTCGGAAGTCTGCTGCCCTTCAGAGAGCCTGGAGGCCAGGGGACCAGTCCGGATTCCTTCTCACCATTGTGGCTTGACAGAAGCCTCTGTATGACGGGCTGATCCATACAGAGCGCGTATTCACGTGGCTTCACATCTGTTGATACCTCGCTTGCCTAAGGGAGCTGAATGTTATCTGTGTTGATGTATATATCCCAAATGGTGTTTATATTGAGTAGTAACGGGGGATTTCAAAATGTACGTTTTTTTCTCTTTGGGAGTAGTAAGACTGTGCTTAAGATACGTAGCAGAACAAACACAGTGCCGATATTCGACTTGGGTACATTCCAAGGCGACTTTATGGCAGAAGTCTATTGAGATCTTGTCAGAACATAGTTAAATAATGAATTTTGCATTTTGTTTACTTTGAAATTTGACTGTTGCCTGTTTGTAGTTTTTTATCATTCTTTTTTTGTGTATTTAAGCCACGCTCCTAAAAATGAGGTGGACTATAATGTATACAGCATAAATAATTATGAATTGTAAAATACATTTTGGTAAGTTTTTATTGTTTGTGTTAAGTTCCTTTGTCCGGTGGGATCGTTGATTCTGTTAAAGGCACTGTTTTATTCTGGCCACAACCTGCTGCAATAAATGGAATCATCAGTGGGGTACAGGTTCGTTTATGTATTGTTTCTGCGTAGCACCAGCATGCCAGAAAGGTCACTTTAGACGGCGTGGGTCCAGTGCTTAATTTGTAAATAAAAACGTGCCATACAGCTCGCTTTCGAAACACGTGGCTGCTGCATTTAAATGTGCGAGCTATATTGGACCTCCTTAATCCATTTACAGCCACTCCCTGCCCCTTAAACTCACTCTTGAAGCTTCCTGCGTTTTACCTTTTGTGGCGCTTTTTCGTATTTCTCTTCCTCCGCCTTTCCTTTCCTGCGCTTTTGCTCGCAGTAAATGCCTGACGTAGAAAACGAAGTGCCGGCCCTCAAAAATAAGTTCCGGTGGCCCGCACCGGAAAACACTGCCTCAAATTAAGCACTGCATGGGTCACGTAGATTGGAAAAGGAAATCATCATATGGGGTGAAGGTGAGGCATCGGATTTTAATCTCGGTAACATGAATGCACTCGTGCTAAAGATCAGTTTTGTTTTTAATCTCGTTGTGTGTTACGAACAGGAACAGAAGTTTAACTGTGAACGATTCATGTTTGAAGCATATAGTTATGTAGTCGTCTAAGAGGAAGGACGCGCTCGTAGATACTTTTTATTTCCTTCGCCACAAGAAAATTGCGCCAAGCCTGGGTTTGTACGCAAAATACGCCCGTCATTGCGTAAAATTCGTTGACATAAATTTAGTTCGTAACCTTTTCAATGGTCTAATTTCGATTGATTATTGTGCCTGCTCATTTCTATCGTCTACACTAAAGTTGTTTTTGGTTTGCAGAAATACCTTCGGTCTTTAAAAAGATGTTGTCTCCTATTCGTCGGTGTCACGCAAGTGGGTTACCTAATGGGTGTTCCCGCCGCACCCTTACATTCTTCTGCATCTCCCTTAGTGTCCCAGGCAGGGAGTGCGGGCTGTCTGAATGCCCGTTTCTGCAGTCCAGTCTCCCGCATAAAGGATGATTTGCCGGCTTTCCCCGCTGCATAGAGTATTTTGTGTGTAAAAACTGAATGCACAGCGCATGCAGCGCTTAGTCTGGAACCAAGTCTCAATTTGAAAAACTCCACTTTGTGATCGTTTAAATGGCTTCTTAATTTAAAATTCTAACGCGTTAATTTGAATAATTGCATCATTACGATAATTTTGTTGTAATGTTCCAGAGGTGGATTCGATACAGTCAGTGCTTTAAATGGGCCGTCGATGTCAGGTACTGAGTACCAGCACTTTTTTATTTTGGGGAGGAGAGTACCTCCACTTCTCAAGAAAAACGTAATACTTTTAATTGGAGAGTGCCGGCACTTCTCGGAACTTGTACTGTATCCAGTGCTTGAAATGGAAAAATATGTCTGCGCAAGAAGCTGCCGTGCCTTCTTTTCTCGTGTGAGACACAGGAAGCCAGGTTTGGCATTTTATGCATCGACGCCTGGCAAACGCAAAATCACGACTCCCAGAAATCAAGTGCTATTATATATCAGTGTCCTCCCCCTTGCAAAAAATAAACAACAAAAACGTTGACTGACCTGGGGGGGATCAGTTGGCAGTGATGCCTACATTGTATTGCGACACAGTTTCATCCTGAGTTCTGCGGCAGAGTACCTAGGCTGAGGTAAACCGTTAATTCGAAACTTTGCCGAGTTGGGAAGAGGTGGCTCAGTTGAAGGCTTGACAGTATGCTGGTGGCAGATGGACATGGGCACTGAAAAGGGAGTTAGTCTAGAGTATGGCACATGTCGGGATGGGCGGAGCGCACACACACACTTACACTTTTATACATTGCATGAGGCAGATGTGTTCCTTGTGCCCTTCCACTGCAAACGCTCAGTGTTGTTAATCCGGCCTCATGGTGTTTGTAAAATGGTGGTAGCATTCTCTTTATTTGTGAGAAGGACACGGGCGGGTCTTATGTTTTAATGTTTAATTAGAAAAGGAGCAAAGCGTTTAACACAAATAACCCTCGTGTTGCTTAACGAGCTGCAAGTACTAAGCATGCTTGTTCTGTGAAACTGGAGAAACAGCATCAACACGCCGCATGGGAACATTAACGACAAGGTCCACTGTTAAACACGCCCACACGCTCGGCGCATTTTGTTTACTCTCTAAAAGCAGTTTAAAATGTAATGCACATTTCCAAAGCTCTGTTTCGAAATATTGCCCAATTCAGCCATTTTTGAACTCAGTTGATGTGTGGAAAAAATACACATGATTTTATAAACAGTAACAACACAAACAATGTTCTTTTCACATTTCTTGGTGGTTAGTTTTTATTTATTTCTTTGTTACATTTTTGTAATATAGGCCCTTATGAATTTTATAAAGGAATTGACATACCTTCATTGTGGTAATATCTGCCTGTGACGTCTCGGTGAATTATTTATTCCAATTTACTCCTCCATCACTATTTTCCTTACGGCTTGTACCCTGGTCTAGGCCGATCAATTTTAAAACCAAAAACCGAGGCATTTGCTATCGTCCTGAATGAAAACGAACATAGAAGTATATGTAGATGTGAAAAAAACATTTCAGAGTTAAAATGGTGGGGTTCCTATTTTCAACAGGAACATTTACATACGTCTCTAAAACAGCTGACTGCGTAGGCCAATATATTTTAAACAATAACGAGATAGTGCTTTACTCTGCGACAAAAGGATTAAACGAACTAAAATCATCTAGTAATAATACGTATTTGCCATATGCCGTGTGTCCAGGTCTCATAAGCTTGTTGAATAATTAATCGATTTACCGCCTCTGACAGGTAGGTCTCAGTCGGTCTGAAGGCTTTTCGGGGACATAACATGTTGCTCGACGCTTTTTCCGATTTGCTTTGCCTCCTTAGGTTTCAATGCGCGATGTGGTGGCCCCATCTACTGGCCAGTCTGTTAGCAAGCTCTACTACATATAATCTCTTACAGATGTTTATTAGTTCAAGTGTTTGAACTTCCCTGCTGCTGCGCTATATACAGTACTTGCTGGAAAAATTAGACAGCCAATTACGAAATTAGTTCAATTAATCCCTAGCTTCCTGGTACCAGCCTGGGATGCTTCCGTGGTTTGCCAGAAAACAGCCATCTTTTTTGCTTTACTTTCTCTGACTGTTTTCGCTCCCTGGGTAGGCACATATCGTTATGTTGTGTATTTGTAAAGCGCGCTATCACCAGAAAGGCTATCCTGGCGCTCAACGTGTGTGCGCCTGACCCTGCTTAGTGTAGGTTTGTTAATTGAAAAGACCGGTCTAAAGCTTCTTACGAAAATCAAAAAGAGAGGAGGAGGCGGTTTATTTTTTATTATTATTTAAATTACAACACAATCATTGGTGTTACTTATGCAACCTTAACAGCTGATAACCATAAGCAAAGCCAATAGTCGTAACTTGTTTTAGGTGTGTATCAGTTGATGTGTTAAATATGGATGAATTAACGGAAAAATTTGAAGTGGTGCCAAACTACCAGTCGGGTGGCATACTATGGGAATCACAGAAATTTAGTTTACATGTTTGAGTCATGCCCTTAAACAGGCAGGCCACACCCCTTTTAGAGACACCACACTTTTTTCATTCGACTTAAAGCCCTGGAAGTAGTTCCATGCTTTAGGAGCAATTTAAATCAACACCGGTCCATCTGATCCGGGTCTGTGTATGCATGGGATGTGTGCAGGGAGAAGTCCTGCAGAGTGGAGGTGGCTGGGAAGTTGATGGAGGGAGATACAACTGTTCAGGTAGGTGGACCCTAAGTTGTGTAGTGTCTTCAATGTGTGTGTGTGAAGAGTTTGAAATGAGGATGTTTGTGTTTCAGCAGCCATTGGGAATCCCTGAGGTGTGGTGTACTGCGAGTTCTGTGTGGGAGGTTGAGAATGAGTCTGGCTGCTGAGTACTGCATGGTTTGTAGCCGCCTTTTGAGTCACTTGGTGATCTCAGCAAAGAAGGTACTTCTGTAGTCCAATTGGGTGGTGACCAAGATGTGTCATGTTTTTTTCTGGTATTCCTTAAGAGCCATTTGAAGATTTCCCCCAGCATCTTTAGGATGAGAAAGCAGAATGCAGTGATTTCATGATTTGTGCGCTCATGTCCAGTTTGCAGTCAGTGATGATTCTGAGGTTCTTGGAGTAGGTGCTGGGTGTGAATCCGAGGCCAGCAGACCACCAGTTGTAGGCCCATGGTGTGGTGAGGTGTTCTTGCCAAAGATCACTACTTCTGTCTTGTTAGGGTTGAGCTTGAAAGAGTTGGTTTTCATGCAGTTGGCAGCTTCGGTCATGTAGACGGTGACATTTTTTCTTGTGTTGGGGGGTGCCTTGTCCGAGGAGGAAAGATTGAATTGCATGTTGTCTGCATAGAAGTAAATATTGATGTCCTGTGCGAGGATGACTTTGACCAGCGGGATCATGTATGCGTTTAAGAGGGTGGGACTTAGCAATGAACATTGCAGCCGTCGGTAGATGAACTTCAAAGCTTGTTTTCTATACTTTAAGGCGCAGATCCAATGGGGAGTAGATCTTTGAATGCTAACCTCGTGCCGGTGCCTGATCAGTAGGAGGTTTGAGACAGTGGCAAATTCTGCATAGAGGTCCAGGCGAATGAGGGCTGCTTTGAATTGCTGTGCACAAAAGAGCGCTTTACATCTGTGCTCTGAAATGCCTTTTATCGTTGAGCCAAGGCCGCTGTACTCTAGAAACTGGAAAACGTTTGGCTCGTTATGCTAAGGGGCGCTTTACCTTTTGGAAGTAATGACTTCCTCCAAACTTGAATTCAGCAAGGCCTTACCGCTACAAGTATGACCGACTCGTTTTTGAATGCACCATGGAAACAAGGATTCTTTGGTTAGATGACACTTTGCCATTCAGGAACTCTGTTCTTCTCCAGAGAAACTCCCACGAGGTCTGGCTACATCGAAGTCTTCAAAATAGTGAGCAACATGCTTGGGTGTGGCTGGGCTTTATAGGCCTGCCACACTTCAAGATGGCTGCTGCCTCTAAAAACATGGGAATTGTAGTCCCTTCAAAGAATAGCACTGATAAGTGCATCTTGTCCACCAATGTCCTGAACCTGCAGCTCTATGACCTTTGCCACAGGGCAGACGATGCTGATGGTCACCTTTGGAACAAGAGGGGATGACAAGTGGTGCGCATAAAGCGCCGCAGAGTCGCGCAGCGGAGTTTCGGGCGAGACGTGGACCGCGCATGGCTTTATTCCAGACACTCAGATTTTCTACTGCACGTCGTGTGGAGTCTCCCTGAGCTCTGCTCAGTTTTCCTTGCTTCAAGCTAAGATTTACAGCTGACAATGTCTGATACTTCAAGAAAAGGACTCTTCAGATCTTGCAAGTCCTGTGGAAGAAAACAACTTCTTGTGGATGACTCACATAAAGAATTCTTTACTGTCGCTACCCCAACTATCAGGTAAAGGATTGTAAGATATGTAGAACATTCTCTTCTAAGATTTTGAAGGACAGAGAAGGGAGGCTACTTTTGTGGCTATAGAAGTCAAAAATCAGAAGGCTACCACTTCTGAGGAGGACAGTGACACCTCTGAGAAGTCAAGAAAAAAAGGCAATATCCTTTGACCAGGGCACATCTGAGGAGAGTAGAAATGCCTTAAAATCACACCATGAAGATTTTCTGGAAAAGGAGAAAAAAAAAAAACACATCTCCACAGTGAAGGCCCTTCTCAGCTCAACACTCTATCCCTAAAGTGTGGAGATTCAACAAAACAAACCACCAAAAGACTGCTTCAAAAACACTGTTGGTATCAACATCATCATCGGCTGCAGCCTTGCTGCCAACATTGACGACTGTCATCACTGTCTCGTCCATGGGGCCATAGTCGGTAGGAATGACGACGATGGCAGCTATCAACGCTCCCATATCATTGACGAGAATTCACCTATCATCGACGTTTCCGTCAGCGACTACGCAGTCAGCGACAGCTACGTCGATGACACAACCTTCAGTAGCAACTCCAAAAAAAGAAATGTTGATGACGAAGCAACATCCATCGATGCCAGCAGCTCCAGTTCCAACCATGGCATCAGTGACGGTCTCGTCAATAAGACCATCAACGATGATAGTAAAGGTGGCTACAAGAACATTGACTAATATACCCCCGTAAAGTTTCACCTTTTCTTCCATCCCATCCGTTGGATATGGAGGAGTCCAATGATGATTGACCCTTTGGGCCTTCGCACAGTCCGAATTACTGATTAAATGCCAAGAGGATGTTGACGTTGAGGCGGAAGACGAACAGTATTATCAGCAATATTATGCTTTTCTGGCAAGAAGGCATTACCAGCACCTTTATCAGTGGCAGGAGGAACTACAGACGCTGGTCCAGGATTTGCAAGCTATGTTACGGGATTAAAGGAGGAGGTTTCCTGAACAATTGAACAGCAGATGCTTCCACTTCAAACAGCTGTTCCAACTAAACCTCAAAATATCCCGCCACCTGTAACTCCCAGTATGACACCAGGGACAGGCATAGCGGCACTACCAAGAGAAGACTTCTCTTTGTGGAAGGATGAGAGAGAGGAAATAGAGATACAAGAAAATTCTTCTTCGCAGAATGAGTGGGATGACTACCTAATTCCCACACCATCACCTCCATTGCCACATCCATCAGATTCTCCCCCAGAGGACATCGGGGACAGGGAGTGTTCATAACTTGATGGACAGAGCAGTGACAAGGTTTCAACTCCCAGCTTCTATCGAGCAGGCTGATTGTTTCCTTTACTATTCTGAGGAACAAAGAAGGAAATCAGTCAGGCCCCTCCCATCATCTTATCCCTGACAAAAAGAAAGCAGAAGCAACAAAAACCCTTCAAGAAGAACACACCTCCTCTGAGGTGATAAATTGCACTCTGGATGTCGCATCAGCAGGCTTTTGCCAATTGGTTGGAGCAGCAATGCTCAGATGTCAAGGGTGGATGAAATTGATGTCATTCAGATTAGAGGTCCAGTCTAAGGTTTTGGATATGAGCTATGATGGCTAAACGCCTTTTGGGAAGGACATAGATGATGCGCTGCTAGCGATAAATAAGGACACCGACCCTGCTAGATCCCTCAGCACCCTTCAGTGTAAGGAACCTTCCTTTCAGGGAGCTTGTAGAAGGGTTTTTCCCACGTATAGAGGGTCATACCAACATCTTCAGCAGTTTCAGCCCTTTCAAGCACAGTACAGGCCAGCTTACCTATAGCATTACCATCAGCCTCCTGCAGCAGTCCGTACCAAACAAGGCCCTTACCGAAAGCAACCCTCCCAGAGTAGAGAGACAGGTTGTAAACCGTGACCTGCACCGGGTGCCGGCTACAGGCACCCTATCCCTTCCTGTGGGTATGAAGATCTCCAACTGTCTACCCCATTGGAGAGAGATGACATTGGACAAATGGGTATTGGACCTGGTCACTTATGGCCATACCCTAGAATTTGTAAATAGATCGTCAAACAACCCCCAAGGGGAACGCACTCCCCTCGTCTTCACCTGCTGAGAAAGGAAGCCCTCACCGTGCTTGAAAAGGGAGCAGTCGAGAGAGTTCTGCTTTCACAAAAGGGCATAGGCTTCTACTCCCAATTCTTCCTGATACGAAAGAAAACAGGGGAATGTAGGCTCTTATTATACTTATGAAAACTGAACAAATTCTTACGCAAGCAATTATGTTGGATAGTAACTCTCTCCGATATTCTGCACCTCATCAACAGCGGGCAACTTCATGTCAACTCTCAATTTGCAGGATACATATTTTCACATCCGCATATGTCCCAAACACAGGAAATATCTATGATTCACCGTAGCTGGTACCCAGTACCAATTCAAAGTCCTCCCATTTGAAATCGAATAGGCACCACACACATTCACCGAGTTCCTGGCACCAGTAGCATCTGCTCTCACAACCCCAGGTCACCAAGTGTTTCCCTACTTGGACAATTGGCTGCTCAAATCCCCAGGAAAGCTTTATGAATCCAGAGCCAAAAAAACCTCTCTCAACCTATTTCACAAGCTGAGTCTTGCTGTCAGTTTCCAAAAATCAGTAGCTATTCCAAGACAAACTATTATGTTCCTACGATCTGTTCTGGATACAACCAACAACAATGTGAATTTATCTCAAGACAGACAACACAAGCTAAGAGTTCTGGCTGTAAAGCTGTCAAAAAGAAGGTCTAAGTCAAATCGTCTGTAAAAGACCTTACTGGGCATGATGTCTTCTGCAATCAGTCTCGTACCTCTTGTGTGACTGAAGATGAGGCCATTGCAAGAAGAATTGCATATGTAGTGGATCCAGATGGAAGGATTGTTAGACAACATCATAACTATCACTTCAAACAGGAAGGACACCCTACTATGGTGGTCTCTGACTTCATTTATCATGGGGCCTCACATTTCTACCTCAGATTCCAGAGTTTGTCGTAACCACAGATTCATCTCTGCAGGGCTAGGGTGGCCACCTGCAAGACTTGCAAATTCAGGGTAAGTGGTAGACTCAACAGAAAGCCTTGGAAATCAGAAGACTGGAGTTGAAAGCCATCTTTCTCACTCTGCAGGCTTTTCTTTCGAGGATAGCAGACGCCTCAGTGCCGGTTCGTATAGACAATAGGACCAGCATGCATTACATAAACAAGGAGGTACATGATCACTAATGCTTTCCCAAGTGGCCCAGGATGTGTGGAATTGGCTCACTATTCACAGAATATAATTGAGAACCAAGCATGTGTCCGGAGTCAGCAACACTGCAGAGGACACACTCAGCAGGGTAAAGGACAGTTGCCACGAGTGAGAACTAGATCAAGCACAGGAAAACCACATATATTCACCCTGGGGCACACCAGCATTGTATCTCTTTGAAACAGACAACAATATCAAATGCCATTTCTACGCCAGCCGGTATCCACTCCTAGGTCGTGGGAGGAATGCTTTCCCCCCCCTTCCCTCTCATACAGAAGGTTCTCAGGGAAGTTAGAAGAGAGCGCTGTTGCCTGATTGGTCCTAAGTGGCCCACACAGCACTGGTTGACAGAACTCCTCCTCTTGTCAGAATGCTATCCCATTTACCTCCCAGCACTGCCAGCATTGTTAACCATGAACAAGGTCCAGGTCCTGCATCCAGAACCAGCCTCTTTACACTTGTGTGCATTGCTCCTGATTTCAGTGAATTTAAGGACCTAGACATTCCTCAGGATTGTAGGGATATCCTGTCTTAAAGCAATAGCTGAGTCCACCACCAAGACATAGAGGTTAAAATGGAACAATCTAACCTACATCCCTTGAGCGCATCACCTGAGTAGATTCTGCCATATCTCTATCACTCTCTAGATCAGGTTTAGTGCATATGTCTGTCAAGGTTCACCTCGCAGCAGTCTCGATATAGACGTTCATCTCACTCTTTCCCTTTGTTCCATGAGAATAATTAAACAGTTCATGATTGCATTAGTCAGAGCTTTGCCTCTGGTCAGAACTCCTCCTCTGGAATGGCATCTCAATGAAGCCATCCATTCAAGCCCATTCACAAGGCAGGTCTAGAGTTCCTAACTGTCAAACACTCACCTCTGCTAGGAGAGTCAGTGAAATACAGGCTTTCACAACTCGGGAACCATTAATACATTTCACTGACGATGATGTACTCCTCAAGACAAACCCAAGATTCATACCCAAGGCTCCTTCTCAATTTCATCCTAATGAGCTCATCACACTGAACACTGTTTTCCCAAATCCAGCTACTCCAGATGAACAGTCTCTCCATACCCATGTCAAACGGTGCCTCAAATTGTATTTGCATCGTACTTTGCAAATTCGTAAAACTGGCCAACTCTTAGTATCATATGGTCAAAATCAACAAGGTGCTTCAGTCACAAAAGCCACTGTTGCAAGATGGATTTCCACCGCCATCCAATTCTGCCATTCAAAGGCTGGTAATCTACTGACAGCCAAAGCCACAACACACTCAGCAAGGGCAATGTCCACTTTGACTGTTCTATTTGCAGGAGTGCCATTGGAGAAGATTTGCCATGCTGCAACGTGGAAGAGCACCCACACATTCACACAGCACTACTGCCTAGAATCAGTGCACCCTGATGATGCAGCTGTAGTACAAGCAGTGTTATGTCATTTGTTCAAATAAGGTGAGCCTCTGTTAATGAGGTTTTGATATTGCTATTTAAATATAGTTCCATGTCATGTTTTAACCTGAATACCTCTTTTTCCATGTCTGGAACTTTAAACTTAGGTGATATAGATACATTGTATTGATTTGTTACCCACCATCCTTAAGGGTATTTATATTGCCGCAAAAGCATACTTATAATAACTGTTTGCTATTCTGATTCAAGCATGTTAATCTATGAAAGATCCAATACTGGAGAAGAAAATGAGTTACTTGCCTGCAACTTCATTTCTCCAGTATTGGTATGTTTTATAGATTCACATGCAATCCACCCACCTCCCCTGAGAGGCTGCCTCTATGGCTCTTGAGAAGTTATTACACTTCTGCTCCAAAATCTGAGGAATGCAGCCTCTCTTGGAAGTATTCTAGAGGGTGCTGTCACCTGACTGGTCATAGAGGGTCTTTGGTCCTTTTTTAAAAAGGACATAGATAAGTTGTTAAAGTGACTGTTCTTTGCTGTTGGAGCCTATGGTAATGATACATACTGCTATGTTATGCTACTGTGGGATTCCCACTTCAACAACAGGGAATGCTTCAAGCATGTGGATCTATAAAAGATACCATTACTGGTGACTGAAGTTACAGGTAATTGGCTCGTTTTCTTCTTTTCTTTATGTGCTAGAACTTGCGCTGATCCGGAGAAGAGCTAACCCTCAGTCAGTTATTGACTGCACTTTTTCGACATTTTGTCAACAATTTGTGAGGTTTTTCCTCTTTGTGTCGAGGATGTCCTCACGCCAGACAGGTTTGAAGTCTTGCGGAGCCGGTCACCGGCTGATGTCAGTGATGTATCTACACCTCGTCTGTCTGTGATTTTGAAGAGCGACCGTGACCAGAAGTTGTGCTCCAATAACCCGGGCCATGCATCTGAAGGCTTTTGAGGGTACCTGGTCCAAACCCAGCCCTGTGAATAGGACGATAGCTGCCTCCATCGCCTTGCACTTGGGACCTAACCTTTCCCATGCCACCCACTACAGTTGAGAGCTTGGTTTCCAAGCCTCAACTTCCCACAATGATTTTCCCATCGCTCTCCTGGATAGGGAATCCAAGAGGTTGTATTCATTTGGGAAGAAGTTTACTTCCACCAGCCTGAAATTGCAGTCCGTGAACACCAAATGCATTTTGGACGCGGTTGCACAAGTGTTGCCACAGGTTCTGGAGCTGGCTCAGACCATACTTTCTCAGTCTGTTGCTGATGGGAGAGATTCAGCAAAATTCACAATTCTTTGTTGTGGAAACCGCTCTGTCTAGCAAATCGGTTGAATCAAATCTGCAGTGGCACTGAGGCGCGATGCCTGGGTGACGACGCCTGGCTTTTAGGGGTATGTCCAAGCTTCCCTTATGGACATGCCTTTCGATGGCACCTGTCTCTTCTGAGACAAGGCAGATTCAGCACTCAAGAGCTTCAAGGACTTTTGGGCTACGGTCAGGTCCTTTGGCCTCGAAGCGGCCCCTCGCACCCCTCAATATGCTTTTCGCTCCTTTCGTTGCTACTGGAGGGGCTTCCAGCCATGCCAATTCCCAGCCTGCCACCCTGCCATGCATTCATCCACCCTCTGTGGACAAGGGCGTGGTACCTATAGACCCCGTGGGACAGGTGGCCAGCAGTCTGGTCAGTTTGCTGCCCTTTTCAACTGCAGCAGCCTCCAAACACTTCTAGTCTGCCCCTTTACCACCATGGTCACCAAGTTGGCCACAAGCATTTTCAATTCACCATGCTCCCTTTTGGCCTTACCTGCACCCCTCGGGTGTTCCTCAAGGTGATGGCATTTGCAGCTCATCTGCAGAGATCAGGGGTTCCAGTCTTCTGTCTCCATGACTGGCTGTTGAAGGCAGGCTCGCCACAGTCTGTCGTCTCTCGCCTCCAGACTATGGTGAACCTCCTGCATTTGTGGAGGTTCACTATAAAAGTGCTGAAGTCACACTTGACTCCCTTTCATCAAAGCAGTTCTGGACACAGTGCAGTTTTGGGCTTATCCTCCCGAGTGGCGAGTCCAGAATATCTAGGCTATGATACCGATGTTTCAGCCTCTATCCTGGATTTTAGTGAGATTGACTCTGAGGCTGTTTGAACTCATGGCCTCCTGTATCCTGCTGGTGACACATGCCAGATGGCATTTGTGGGATCTTCAGAGGGACCTGAAGTTTCAGTGGGCGCAGCATCAAGGGAATCTCTCTGACTTGGTCCAGATCTCGGAGGGAACTGCAAAAGATCGGCAGTGGTGCCTAACAAACCACAATCAGGTCAGAGGCAGACCTCTCACCCTTCCGCAGCCAAATCTGACAGTAGTGACAGATGCGTCACTTCTGGGATGGAGCAGCCATCTAAGAGAGGTGGAGATCAGATGACTCTGGTCACAGCAGAATCCAGACTCAATATCAGTCTGCTGGAGTTCTGAGTGATCCAACTTGCATTGAAAGCCTTTTTCCCCTCCATCAAGGGAAGGCTGGTGCAGGTGTTCATGGACAACACCACCACCTTGTGGTACTGAAACAAACAGTGCAGGGTGGGGCCCAGGACCCTTTGTTTAGAGGGTCTGTATATCTGGACATGGCTGGAACAGCAGGACCTATCCCTGGTAGTTTACCATTTGGCAGGCTTTCTGAATGCCAGAGCAGATGAACTCAGCCAAAGATGCCTAGCAGATCACAAATGGTTTCTCCACCCAGAGGTGACGCAAGGTCTCTTTCAGCATTGAAGAGGGCCTTAGTTAGATCTGTTCGCTTCTGCTGAGAACGTGCACTTTTAGCAGTTTTGTGCTGTGGAGTTTTCAAGGCAACTGTCTCTCGGAAACTCTTTTTATCTTGAGTCGGAACTCAGGCCTCCTGTACTCCTTTCCACCCATACCACTACTACCCAGAGTTCTCAAGAAGATCAGGAACGTCCAGGCCCAAGTCATCCTTGTGGCTCCGGACGGGGCATGGAGAGTCTGGTATCCTGAGTTACTGAGCATGGCCATTGATCCTCCTATCAGGCAGTCTGTAATGTCATTTTGGCAGCCAGTAGTCCCTTCACAAAGACGGTATATGCCTGTCATTGTAAGAAATTTGTGGCATGGTGTGCTGAAAAATCTGTTGATCCCCTTTCTGAGGTTTGACTTTTCATTCCTTCCCTTGCCCGGCAGGGCTCTGCTTTGGGCATAGTTAAGGGCTTTTTATCTGCAATTTCTTCCTTCTTGTGGTTGCCTGATCAACCCTCTTCGCTCAAGTCCTGTATTGTACATACGTTCCTCAAAGGTCTTACTCATCTCATCCCTCCTTCTCCATTCATTATGCCCAAGTGGGACCGTAATTTGGTCCAAACCTTTTTGATGTGTCCTCCTTTTGAGTCTATCCACAATTACCCTCTCATACTTCTTACACTGAAAACAGCCTTCCTTGCATGTTATATATGTTATGTTAATTGGTTTTGTAAAGTGGTCGAATACCCGGCTTTGATTGAGCTTAGTTGGCAATGTGGGAACATGGGGGGCATTAACAAGTGTTGAACAGCCAGGTTTTTCAGAGCCTTTCTGAATGGTAGGAGGTTAGATGACTCTTTGATGTACAGAGGCATAGCATTCCAGGCTTTAGCTGCCCCAGTACAATTCTTCTGCCTCCCCAGGTCACCCTTTTGAACCTGGGGACAGCTGCAAATTTGGCTGATGCCGAGTGTAGTGGTCTTGCTTGGGTGTACCATTTGATGCAGGAGTTTAGAAAATCGGGCCAGAGTCATGTAAAGCCTTACAAGCAATGCACAATGCCTTAAATGTGATGCTCTGCCTCATGGGGAGCCAGTGAGTTTTTTTTTTTTCAGTGGATTTGGACACTGGGTTGTGTTTTGGGATCCTCAATAAAAGTCTGGCTGTTGCTGACATCTGCCTGTTGAGTAAGTGAGCTGCAGGCCTTGTCACCCAAGCTGCTTTAGCTCTCTATGTGCTCCCTTGTGTGGTGCTTCACACAAGGGCCTCCTTTTCTTCCAAAAGTGGTCACACCTTTTCAACTAGGCCAGTTAGTCACACTGCCTACTTTTTACGCACCCCCATATCCTTCTAAGGATGAGGATTGGGTCCACCGTCTGGACCCAATAAGAGCATTGGTATTTTACTTTGACCGTATCCATGATTCCAGTTAAATGACCAACTCCTAGTGGGTTATGTGGATAAGAAGAAAGGTTGGGCAAAGCAGAAGCAAAACAACTCCCATTGAGTCGTACTCTGCAAGAAGATCTGCTATCCACTGGCCAAAAAACAACCTCCTGAAGGTTTGCTAGCTTTTTCCACCAGAGCTAAAGCTGCGACGACTGCTTAGCACTCAGAGTTCTGGTCCTGGAGAGCTGCCAGGCCGCAATGTGGGCATCTCCGCATTCGTTTACCAAACACTATTGCTTGGATAGTCGGGTCTGTTGGGACTGGCACTTTGCGTGTTTGGTCCTGCAGGACTTTTTTGTTTGAGATTGGTTTGCAGACCCTCCTCCAAGGATGGTATTGCTTGGGTATCTATTCAAAGGCAAGGAATCTGCAGCAAGGAGTCTCTATCGGATGGACAAGTTACTTACATTCGGTAACACCTTTTCTGGTATAGACTATAGCTGCAGAACCTTACCAATCAACGCATTCTCTTCACACTGCAAACTGGTTTCTAGGGGCTGGGACTTCCCTTACAGGGCCCTAGTTTTGATACACCAGAAATAGGTGTTCTTCATGGCTCTGCACTTCTGGTGTGGAAAGCCATGAAAAGAAACCAACATCAGCGTGCCTGGGTGGCGCCTATATAGGAACCGCAATGTCATTTCCGGGATGGACTAAGGCGGATGCAGAGCCGATTGACCTCAAATACTCGCACACAGGGGTACTTATCACGAAAATCTTCCATATCCATTCTGACGGCTGGGGAGAATTCAAAGTTAAGGAATCTGCAAGATAGTGGGGAAAATGTATAAGATAGAAAGAGGCCACAACATATCTCCCTCCTTATGAAAACAATGAAATATTCAACAGACCGAAAAACGGTAAAACACCCCCATCAACCGCCCTCCAAAATTATGAGTACCACCCCATCGAAATAAACAGAACAGATTAACAAACACTCTCTGCAATAAACAGAAAAGGTTAACAAACACTCTACATAACTTCAATACTCCACTGGGATGTAAGATGGTAAAACACAGTTAAAACATTCCAGAAATGTACACTACAAGTGTACAAATAACTCAAAACTTCCCTGCTCACCCAACAGAGAACACTACTGGTTTCCCCTCCACATCTTGCACACTGTAACAGCACGAGCCTGTTGCCTTCCACAACTCAACACTCAACAGGATTTGTTTCTTCCACCTTTACTGCACTGGGGTGTAAACACATACCCCCATCACCATACACCTAAACAGAACTAGGGTCTCACATAACCGCCACTGCATTGGGGTGTAAACACACATCACTGGGGTGTTCCCCCTCCTTAACATTGGGCTTAACACACTGCCCCCACATCCTTAACCCCATAGAAAGGATTGATACATATCACTGGGATGTACTCCCCTTAACATTGGGTTTAACACACTGCTCCCACACCTTTAACCCCATAGGTAGGATTGATAGATATCAGTAAAGGCATAACATTTCTCAATTCAATACAGCATTCAAAATTAATTTCAGCAGTGGTAAGCATTGTCAGCATAAACATAACATTGCTCAATTCAACCCAATACATCTTTAAAATCCAGTATAACAGCATTGAAAAATACACTCAAGCAATGTATGGGATTGAGTAAAATACTCCACGCCTGTGAGCAACTTCTCACGTAATATATTGCCACTGTAAATTTTGTTCCATTAAAAGGCACGCATAGTTCCATATCCTCGTACGTAAAATTGGTCCTCCACTGCACACAAGCTCTTCCCATGTGCCAGGTCAGCGCTCTAGTCTTCCCCCTCAGAAAGCTTCCTGGAAACAGATCAGACACCCAATGACCTCTCTTGCAGAATATGGGGCAGGGAAACTCAGCAACCCAGTCAACAGGAAGACTGTAACTGTTACAATGTGTGCCATTAAGCACAGCGCTTCAAGTGGATGCTGCACAGGTTCACGGATCACTCTTCGGATAGTGTTTAAATGCTGACAAAAGTTGTTCCTCCAACTGACTTTGCACTAGGTTGCCAAATGTTCAGTGCTGTACATTTTTAACTCTATACACATGTAGTTTAGCAGACCATTTCCTCAATATACCCAGTCCATACAAGCAGTTATAACAGGTCTGGCTCTGTGCACAGCTGAGCAGACCACCTTCTCAGTCTGCAGGCCACTTCACTTCTGGTTTGCTTTGCACCTAGTAGATTAAACAGCTTGCCTTGAAGCTTAACAAGTCACACACCCTCTAACTTCTTTTGAGTACAGGCTGCCTGGTAGAAAAGACACTGGTTTGGCTTCAAGGGCGTTCCCTTCACTTCAATCTTCAGTTTCTTTTGCCTCATATTTTTATCTTAGATTTTCAATCTCTCTTCTCTTGGCTTTCTTCTGTAATCTCGTTCCTACTTAGATTTTCTGCAGGTTCAGTTTCTTTCTTCTTTCACACGCTGATTCTTCCTTAAATCGATGCCAGTCTTGTAATCAATCAATGATGATTACTCGTAGGTTATAAGATGTAAGTTTATTAGCTCAGTTATAGGTTGCAGATAAAGTCCCATCAGGAGCAGCATCCTGCCACTGAGCCCTTCTCACTCCAACTGTCCACTCATCCGAGCACACACACACTGTCAGCATTCCAACCATACGATGACCTCACTCACTGGCTGAGCAGCAGGGAACATTAAGGTAGTGGGGAGAAGTTGTAAGATAGAAAGAGGCCACAACAGAATCCTTCACTGCTAAAGTATCACAAATGATCACTTGAGACTTTTAATTCCATCAATTAGACTGTGAAATATCTGACTTTCCTCTCAGCCACTAAAGGAATGCTTCAGTCCATTAGACAGTGTTTCTGGCCAGTGGTTCCATGGATTTTGTTTTTTAAAGTTATTCTTTTCAAAATACCACCAACAAGGCAATAGATGAATCACCATATTAAACCAGCTTATTCATTTTCCACCCTGCTGCATGTTATTTTAGATGTTAATATTCAACAGTTTCGTTTATTTAGTAATGAATTGTATTATGTTACTTGTTTTAATTGTTTTTTTCTTAATTCTACAATAATTTAATTGATTTGATTTGACACACTCCCTCGCATCAATAAATCGTTCCAATCTCAAAATGTAACATCACCACATCACGGGCATCTAATTTCATGCAAAAAAACCTTTGAGTATTGTGTAGACTTAATTTGTTACTGTAAAATTAAACTGCAAGATTTGATTTATACTTCTTCGACTCTGGGCACCACACTGGGATGACTTTGCATGCTGGATGGAGATTTCTAGCACAACAACACAACTCTGCTAACTTGTGTCATGACTGTAATTTATCGCAGCACAAGATACATCATAAATTAAGTGGATTTTGATTTCTCCATTTTGCCATTGTGCAGAGTAAAATCAATGTTGGTCCATAACAATTAATCAGTGTGGGGAAACGTTGGAGCCAAATAACACCACTGACACTAAGAATGGTAGTGGTGGTGATTAGACAGAAGTGGTATGTGGACAACACTATGGGATATACAGGGTAGAAATCAGACCAGCATTGAGATCCGAGATTAGGCACAACATGGAAAGATTTAAGGTGCCAGATATGCAAAGTAGAAGCCAGAAATTTGGTATTTGGTGAAAGAAATTGAACTCAAGTGGTTGGAAAGAATTTTTCGATTTAAAAAAAAATAAAAAAAATAAAAAATAAAAATCATAAAGTATTTTATTTTTGACCAATAAATAGTCTGTATTTCTACTTTTATAAAGACCTTGCTCGAACACTTGCAAGAAATCAATGTTTTTTTGACTGATGTCTACCGTTTATATGTATTAATATTGAGAACTGTTAAGAGGTTTATGGGTGAGAGATGTTTAAAGGGGAACAGTGTTATTGGCCCACCTTGTTTTGCATTAAATCTAACTTGTTGTTAGTTGTGCAGTGATTAGTTAAAGGAGGAGTATGGATGTATCAAAGTATTTTGTATTCATTTAATGTGATATTTATTAGCAAAGATCTGATTGTGGGAATGAGCAGTGGAAGGACTTGTCAGCGATTAGGTGTTCAAGTGAAGAGCATTTGAATGGTGATTACACCGCTAAACACGTCCTTCTATAATTGCTTGATCATCTGGAAGTATTTCTTTCAAACCAATGTTTATCATTTTTTGTAACTATTTTTTCTTCTAAGAGTTTTGTTGTCTGTAATATTAAACATACATTTTCCATTTTATTGTTTCACCACTTAACTTACTGTATTATAATCTTTCTGCTATATTAATCAACACTGGTAAAGTTTCAAATATGCGTGGTGTTCTAGGAGGTGCTATGTTGGAGAAACCGTGGTAGGCAATGAATACCACCTTAAAGATTTCTGGATCTTTACAAATATAGGAAATAAAAAAGTGCCTTGGACAATTTCAATATCTAAAAGAAGATGCAAGGTTTACTTAGATATGATTGTTTCCATTATATTCCATTCTGTCCTATTTTCCATTGTATGTTATGAAGTTCTTAAATAATGACTTTGTTCTTCAGGGCCTGTGCAAATGCTGCATTGTAGACTTTCAACACAGTTTAAACTGTGCACCACAAATAACTGCTCCAAACTAGCTCTGAGGAATTGATAGTGGTATGGTTACTAGAATCACACATGCAGCAACCTGCATAGAAATAGGTAGCAGCAGTGTTTAAAATATTAAAACACACTTTTTCATATAATTGGATATCCGTTAACTTATTTGGGCAAAGGCCTGTAAATCCTTGTACAACACTGATGTCACACACATAAAACATTGACAATAGTGGAAATGAGTGCACCTAATTTGTCATCTAGTGATGGCTCTTGCGAGCCATGATTGTCTCAAGGCTCTCCTCCAAATGGGGAGAGCAAACTTCTGTAGAGGGCATAACAGAACTCACCTTTCTTCTTCAAGATAGAAGACCTTTGGAGTTATTGGGGTGTGGCCCGCCCTTTTGCAGGTCTTGGTCCTCTGCAACTCGGGGGTGACCTTGCAGGAGGATGTGATAGGAATAGCCAGCTTGTGGCCACAAAAAATGTGTTGGCAAGGTGGGGCTTAGCCTGTTTTGTTGACCACCTTGCTGCAGGGACATTGCTACCTCCCTACCCATAGTCAAGAGAGGAACCACTGCTGCAGGTATGATTGCTCTTTTGTTCCTCTCAATTAGTCCCTGTAAGAAGTGGTTTTGAAATTGGAGTAGGTGTTTAGTTATGTATTGTCGGTTTGGCTCTTTGATGTATGCTTACTTGTTCACCGGATTTTGTCTTAACTGTCTTTTTGGTTGCAGGAGCTGTCATGGTATATGATGCCTTTTGTTCTATTTTGTTGGGGTGAGGTCATGGTGGTAGGACACACGTTGGGTTCCCTTTGTATCCCACAGGAAGTCTAGACACAGGACACCAGTGTCATGGGGACCTCAAAGGAGGATACTTCCCTTGTTCACTAAAGAATCTGCAATTGTTGCTGGGCTTGGGGCAGTTTCTTTCTGCAGCCCTTTTCCCACCTTCACACATACATATTGATGTTTCAGTACACTGGCCCTTTAGAGGATGAGGTCTTCGCCAGGGGACCAAGGCATGGCCCAGATAAAGTCAGGCAGAACCCTCCACTCTGGTTCAGGTAAGGGAGTTACATACCCAAGATAACCCCTGCTTACCCCCTTGGTAGCTTGGCAAGAGTGGTCCGGCTTATCCCAGAGGCAATGTGTAAATCGTGTGCTCAACACACACAATCCATTGACAAACACATCACATAAGAGACTCCATGCAGTATTATATAAAACAAAACTGTTTTGTACATAATTCATAGACCAAACGTGACATGAATCATAAATTACCTTGCCCACTGGGCAATTGTCATACATCACGATGAGTGCAATAAAAGAAGGATTTTTATGTTGCACATTTCATCAAAAACACCCTCCTTGGTGCATACAAGTCAGATTCTGAAATATGCTTGTTATCCTTGCAAAGCAAAAACAACATATACCATAACAATAGGTCATGAAATGCAGCAGTTATGTTAGGAAGAGAAGACACATGATTCACCAAAGCATCACCATACATAAATCATCACTATGGTCGTCACAAATAGTCCTTAATACCTGCATTACAAAAACACATAAATACAGTGAAATGCACCTCTATTATATATTATGCTGTAATATAAGCATCAGCAAATACAGGAACACATGCACACCTACCTCAGTGAATATAGTAAAAAGGCAGAGTCAGCAAGATCAGGACCTCCGTCAAGAATTCCTTCCCATCCTGCCAGCTGATTTGTGAAGGTATGCGCAAAGCGGGGGGGACGCACACACAACCCATGCTGGCGGGAAGACCTCGCTAGGTCCCCTGCATGGGAAATCAAAGGCTTGGGTGGGCACTGCAGGCTCTCCCATGTGGGGAGTTACAGTAGTTCAACTGAGCCTCCCAGCTATGGGGCTTTGCCGGGCACGAAGCCCAGCCCGAATTTCCATCGGCAAGGCCAGAGAGTGGTTTGTTGAAAGCACGCACTGGTGGCCAGTAAAAGGGAGCGCACGTCTGCATGTGCTAGGCTGTGTGACTTCTCCTTCCAGGGGAGCATGCTCCACACGCACCTCCCCACAAGGGGCTCTCCCCATGCGCTGTTTCTGGGCATGATAAATCACTCAACATATGCTAAAGACCCAGAGGAAAAGCACATGCTGGCAAGTTCTGCGTTTAGCAAAACAGAGAGGGGGCGCACCACCCAGCCCCTGGAGAACAACTGGGAAGCTCGAAAGCAGGGAGCAAGCAGCAGGCTGGCACATCAGGGTCCTAAAACAAAGGGGCAGTCCTTCTTGTAGTCCAGCAGGCCACAGGTCAGCAAAACAAACAAGTCAGCCCAATTGTGGTTCCTCTTGGCAGTATAAATGTTCCTTCTGGCAGTGTGCAGTCTGTAGAGCCAGCAGCGTCATGTTAACAAGTCCACACAGTGTCTACAGTCATGTGGTCACAGCCTGTGTACTTCTACTCAAAATGTCTTTGATCTATGGGGAACTTCAAAGGAGCCTTAGAAGTGCACATCACCCCCTTTCAACCCCAGCCATGGCTCCGGGCATCCGTAGGGGGCAAATGAGCCCTTTGTGTGAGGGCATGACACAGCCTTTACAAATGTAGGTGCTCGTAGCCTCCCTCTCTCCCAGCCCAGGGAGACCATTCAGTATGCAGATGTAGCCCGGTTACAACCCAACCCCGCCTGCATGATGGCTTTCTGGAGAGTATGCATAAGGCCCACTAGTTGCATTTAATTTACAGGCCCTGGGCATTGGGGATACCACTGTACAAGGGAGTTACAGATAAATTAACTGTGCCTATGAGGTGTGAGCCAATCATACCAAGTTTAAAGGAGAGAGTACATGCACTTTAGCACTGATCAGCAGTGGTAAAGTGTGACTAGTTCTAAAGATAACTAAAGGAGAGACAGACAAACGAGGAAGGCAGAAAGATTGGGGATAACTCTGCAAAAAGGGTCGGGCCCAACAGGGATCTATGCTCAAAGTTGTAAATAGGTCTAATATGAGATGTGTATAGTGCAAATAAACGTTTAAAAGTTATTAAGTTAAGCTTAAAATTAAATATGGCATGAGTTTTGATATCGCTGCCCAAAACAAAGCTTTGGTCTCAGGCTGTTTTCTTGAACTTAGGTTGCTGCTTTGGTATGTTCAGGTTTTTGTTGGCTGAAGGCATCATCGTGTTCCCTTCTGTGTCCTGTTAGTCCTTTATTTAGCTTCTCTGGTGCACTCTGACAAAAAACTTGGGTTGTAGTTTAAAGTGGGTAGACTACAGGCACTCTCAAATCTGAAAGTATAGATGAAATTATGAAACGTACCTGTGAATAGTTGCAAAGTAAGAAGATGCATGAGCCTTATAACATACATGTCTTTCCTTTACAAAGTGAAAAAGAAAATGATTAAGGCGAAGATTAATGATGTTCCAATTGAAAGGTATAATTGTATTGTTTTTAAAAAAAAGTTTTAAGAGAACGTGTATCCTTTTTGTTGTGATGCCTATATTATTATAATTGACCATATTTTAACAACAAACTGTTTTGACTGTTATAAGATTTTGTTAAACCTTGAGCCTACGTCCCAGCTGCATTAGTTATATTTATGTGTTCATAATACACCATTAACTTCCAATTTGTGTTTGATTGGGTTTTGCATTACAGCAGTGTTCAGCATTGCGAATGATTTTGCCAGTTTTTTGTATTTTTCATATGATCTGTTTTTACTCTTCCGCTTTTATCTTACTGACTCCAATTTACTAGCAATATTAACATTTTGAACAGTTGCCGCTATCCACTCTTAAATTGATGCACAAAAATACAGATCTTGAGTGTAGTGTTTTCTGATAGAGCTATTGAAACTTACCGCATTTAGAGTGGGTAAACACAAATAAATATATAAACTTACTCAATTATGTGCAAAACAGTTTGGTGCATAAAGAAGCTCTGCTTACCAAAGTGGGTATTATGACTATTATCGAGACACTGGGATTATGCCAAATTTTGCATCAGGGTTGACAAAATGATGGCGGGAAAAAATGCAAATGAAGCAGCATAATATGGCACAATCTGTAACATTATTATTTCGTTATTAGCACCTATTATTGTTATGTCTGAGCAAAATTGCACCTCATTACTACAAAAAAAATGAACACCTGAGGACAGCAGTCATTAACTAAAAACTCATAGGTTAATCTTTGCACTGAATCTGACACTGGCAGCCGAATGTCATAATTCCAACGACCTTGGCTATAATTGTTATCCAGCTGCATTTTATGTGACATCCTCATTCCTGTGGAAGGAGCCAAATGGTGGCGTAAGCAGTGATGGTATTTTATCCAGAGATCTTAGACCTGTAATGTTGCGTATTTGTTGTATATTTTTAGGAAATCTAGTGCAGCACAGTCCAATGCTTGACCTGGACAATGAAGGGCGCCCTTCTCCGATAGGCCGACTCAGTCAGACAACTTCTCTGAAACGAGGTGGCAGCTTCCAGTCAGCTCGAGATGATGGTAAGTTTTACCAAGGAACAACCGTGCTACATACGTAAGTATACAAACGCTTAACTCACTATAACAACCAAACCACTTTTTTATATGATTCCAGGGCCTGTTGTATATGTTTCCTATCTTAGTCTATTCTCAGAACTGTTCTAAATGATCTCGGTATGATCCTGGATATGGATGGCAAGGCTGCTATGTTCCCTTTAAATGTCTCAGCAGCTTTCAGAGTCTTTCTCTCAATACACTTAATTTGTTTATTTGAGTCACGTGAGAAGACCTTGCTTTGGCCTGATTTGAGTTGTTTCTCCAGGGAAGAGGGCATTTGATGGTGTTGCCTCTCTTTAACTGCTCCTTTAAAGATATTACATGTGGAATTCTTCTTTGTGCCTCTCAGCCACACTCTTTTCAGTGTATACACCATTCCTATTTCCTTGCTTATTCAATCCTTTCATTTACTTTTTGCTTTTAACACTGATACCCAGCTTCTTATCAGGCTGGATATCAACATCTTATCCTCTCAAACCTTGTTTCTGGACTGTCTTTGTGCAGTGGATCACAGGATAAGCCTCAACATTCTGAAATTCGACACAGACCACCAAAAGGCTTTTTTTATCACAGTCCCCGCAGCCCCCTTCTCATTCAAACTTTTAGCGTATTTTAATTGTCAAATATGATCAAAATGCCAATAGAGATGACCTTGACAGGGGGCGCGGGAGGGGTGAGGGCTAGGTGAATGTTGAATAGGTGGTACCTCTAACGGGAGGATTTCAGGGAAATGTGCCAACAACACAGTGAGCAATGTTTTGCAGACAGTATGGGCTCGGTGACCTCACAGGAAGTGGTTTGGGAGGGCCAAAGTTATCTGAAAGCCATAGAAGGAGGAGTAGGAAGAAGATCCTGGACATGGGTGTGGGGCGCATCTTGGACCTAGAGGACCGCCTTGCCTCCCCAAATCAGAAAGACCTCCTTAGGGGCCTAGCACACACAGAGACTCTGCTGCAAAAGGAACTAAGACAAGAAGCATGGGAAGCCTGGAACGCTACACACAGCAGAATCTACCAATGAGGCAATAAAGCCAGTAAAATCTTGCACTACTGTGCACACCTAGGATGGGGCTGGCTGCCATAGTATACTGAGCTGAGGGATGGCTCGAGGATGATGGGCCATGGGCTGATGGCTCAGGCTTTCACCAACTATTATCAGGACCTTTACCGGGCAGATCAAACGAGCCCACGCTCAGATCTCACCCAGTTCATGCAGGACCTACCAGTCCCTGGTCTCTCAGGAGAAGACAGACTCCCTAGAGGTGGACATTACAGTTGAAGAATTAAGGGCGGCACTGGCCCAGCTGAACCCCAGGAAAGTGCCCCAACCGAATGGATTTCTATCAGAGTATTTGCGTTTTGTATGGCAACAGGCAGGTCAGCCAACGCTGGAAATGTTCCGAGAGGTGCTGGAAAAGGGTAGATTACCGCCGGATATTCGGGTGTCAGACACGGTATTACTACCTGAATTGGGAACTTTTGGCCAATACTGTGAGGATTTCCGACCTATCTCGCTATTGAACACAGAGGTAAAGGTGTGGGCAAAGGCTTTGGCCAATCACTTGGGAAGGATCATTGATCGCCTGGTACACCCAAATCAATCGGGTTTATGCCGATGCAGGTTACAAGGCACAATTTGCAGCATGTGCTTAATGCTATTGCCCCAAGTGAATCAGTGGGGGAGCACAGGGCCTTGCTATCCATCGATTTTCAGAAAGCCTTCGATTCAGTTGACTGGGCATATATGTTCACCTTTCTTAAGTGGATTGGTTGCGGACCCCGGTTCCTCAGTTTTGTGAGACTTCATTATACTGATCTCTGAGCCAGGCTGCACATGGGGGGGCGGGTCTCAGAATGGTATCCAGTAGAGAGGGGCACACGTCAGGGTTGCCCCCTATCTCCTTGCTGTTGGGAGTCGTGATTAAGCCACTGGCTGCCTGGGTGAGAGTGGACCCATTATATAGGGGTTATCAATGGGAGGATGTAGTAAGTGACAGACTATCGTTATATGCAGACGATGTACTTCTGTACTTGGGAGAACCTGAGATATCCGGGCCGAGGGCATTGCAAATCCTAGAGATATTTGACGAGTACTCTAGGCGCCTCGGAAGTCTGTATTCCATCCTATAACCCTGTACCCAACTAAAATGACATTGGCATCTGGCCTATTGATTCAACCCGCAGAGTTCAAATACTTGGGTGTTTGTCACTGGGCGCGCACATAGTTCCTTTGAGAGGAACTTGGCACTGCAGCTAGAGAGATTGTCTAAAGACATCCGGTTTTGGAAGGTTTTCCCATTGTCCATATTGGGGCGCTCAACCATATTCAAAATGGTGGCACTACCTCGCTTTTTATACCATTTGCTGAACCATCCATTTCCCATCGCTAAATCCTTTTTCCAGAAAGTGAACTCCCAATTGCGTATGTTGCTCTGGGGGAGCAGGACTCATTGCATCTCCTTGGACAAATGTCAGCTAGTGTTTGAGGGAGGCATAGCCACGCTGGATTTTCACCTCTATTATTGGACGGCACACCTCCTTATCATTGATGATTAGTAGGTTAGAGGGTGCACAGACCCGACTTATGCCCTGAGGGTACCAAAGCTCTTGTCTCTGGAGTCTAAGCTCCTATTGACAAACATGACAGAATACAAACGATCACAAACATATAAAATGCTTCTAAGGAATATGCCAGATCCCATGGAGATGGTACGTAGGGCCTAGGAGATGGACCTAGGAAACTTTGACGATGATGACTGGTGGGAGGCATTGGAGGCACCAAAGAGGCAGCCATAGCCTCACAATCCAGGCACATTCAATTAAAACTACTCCATTGTTCCCATTACCCTAGACGTGACTCCATCGCATGGGCTTTCTGACCAACAGTGCTTGGCTGCGTTGTGGGGATGTACCAGGAGAATTAACACATACGTTCTGGCTTTGCTCTGCTCTTGCCTGTTTGTGGGAGGAATTCTTGGGACAGCTAGAGGAGGTATTGGGCTGGAAAATTCAGAGGCATTCTAAGCTGATCATCCTACACATCACCAATGGGCTCGGAGGGACACAATATCAAAAGACGCTCCTGTGGTTTATTCTAGTGCTCGCTAAGAGGGATATTGCAAAGGCATGGGAGGAAGTACACACCCCCTCGTTCGAGGGTTGGGCCAGAGGTATGGATTTCTGCATGAGATTGGTAAGAACCATATACGTAGCAAGGGGGTACACCAAAAAGTATTACAAAATATGTAGTGGTTGGGTGGAGGCACGAGGGATTAATCTGGAACCGGTCCCATATAAACTATGGATATTTAACAATCAAGATGAGGCTCAAATGGGCATCAAAAGAACAGAAAGGCACTACTTGCCAAATAGGTGGGAGGGGGGAAGATTTTAGACCTGCATGTGTTGCCTATGACATTGCCTGCTCCTGAGATATGCTATGTATTGACGCTGATTGACAGTGCTGCTTTGTCTATTGTTTGCTTTGATGGTGAAGGGCCTCAGTGCCCTGATGTAACTGAAGGAGAAAAGTTAATAAAAGGTTTCTATAAAAAAAATATGTTCAAAATTAGTACATGGCAAATCAAATGCGTCCAGGTGCCTCGCAAATGCTTGACTGGGATCTGTGTCTTATGGGCACTCTAATCTGATTTAGGTTTTACCTGGTTGATGCAAAAGCATTCGGAATGAGTGGCCTCCTGCAGCATGAAACTTCTTTTGTGGAAGTGGCATTTTTAGTGGCTGTAATTGCAGGCCAAGTGCCTATGCCAGCTGCAAGCCCTTTGCACCTTAGAACTTTTCAGAGTGATCCTTAAGAACAGCGTGGCCCTTGGACTCCCTCTCTTACTTCTTTTCAAAAGTGTTGAAGAATTATACTGCAATGAAGGGTTTGTTTGTGTTTACCTAAACGTTTTCCAAATTCTGCCTACATTTTTTCACATTCCCTGGCCCCTTGCTGAGGAGGTTTTACACAGTTGGGACATGAAGTGTGCTTTGCCCTTCCAACTGGGATAAACTAGTAACCTGCGTAAAACAAACCCACTTTTTCTTACCTTAAGGAGGCGATGACGACGAACGAGCAGCATTTGAATGCTATAATTCCTGGTGGATAACGTCATCCCTCACCCTCTGCTACAGCTTGCAAACTCCGAAAGGGCTGATATCCTAGATGGTGTTTTCTAGGCATCCATTTGTCAGAAAAATGTCAATAAACGGCTTCATACATTCTGTCAACAGCGTTCTTTTGTGAATTTTTGCAGAGTGATATTAAGTGTGGCTAGGAACGTTTGTTAAGTCTTTGGCTAGACTTAAGCTACTGCATACGGTCTTTCCTCTTTGATTCCTTCTCCCATTGTTGTTGAGTCTACCCACATGTTGAGAATGTTATAAGGCCTGGAAGCAAAATTAGGATAAGGTTACCTGTACGCTGACTCTTTTCTCTTAAGCCTTCATTACAAGGTGGGCAGAAATGCTGTATTGGAATTTCTGCTCAGTGAATGATAATGGCAGGAATTGTGGCTGTTTTTTCTGATATTTTCCCTGAGTATGGAAATCTGAGTTACTGCACCTGATTCCCCTGGTAGTTTTCCATTGTTCTACCACGGTCAATTAGGACATTTCACAAACTTTTAGAAAAAGACAAATCGAAGAAAAGGCAGAAGAGAAACTAGAGAAACAAACAAGGCTCTCCCACTCCTGGGAGAAGTTAGTCATCATTTGAGGAACTTGATTCAGGCTTTGAATTCCAAAACATATCTTATGCCAACTCCGCTACTGACGAGTCCAGGGCTCTCTGGACTAATGTCCGCCCCGCAACATATCACCGCCTCAAAGAGCCCTTGGCCCACAGGTCCGTCTGGGCTTCAAGTCGAGCTCTTGCCAGTGTGCCCTACCCCTCTGCCGACTTGTCCTGGATGATGTCACACTGCTCCCTCTTCATTGTCAAGCCAATTATACCCTCCATTGCCGCTGGCTCTACTAGTTCTTCCTCCCTCAGTGTTGACCCCTGATCCCCCGGCACCAGATCAGAATCAGATTTCGGTTTTGAATCTGAAGCTGACTCCATCAAGGCCTCACCCTATATCACATTACGCCATCAGCAAAGCCCAACCTCTTATTAAGACACAACTCCAGCCCCTGCCTCCCCAGGAATACTTTTGGAGGGTAGAGGCTCTTTTTAGCTAAAGCCAGGATGATCTACATGGCCTTTAGTACATTCTAAATGATGATGACTCGGATGAAGAGGCAGATTACTTTTATCCTTCTCATCACGCAGACATTGGCTTATACTTTGACCTACAAAATGCTAGTGGCATGGATACCCTTCCAGAAATGGATGTGAATTTCCCCATAGGGCCCGCAATACAATAGAGTGCTTCATTTGAAATGATGGTACTTGGGACTGCAGGCGTTTTTGAAAAGTAGTTCCCTATGGAAAAAACAGATGTTGGTAACCTTGGACAAAGGTTTAAAATGGTGATTTTTATAATTTGAGAGTTTGAAACATCACAGACGTAAGAGACTTCGTAGTGTGCTCACATCTTGTGGTGGTGGTTAGTAATTTGAGAAGGTGACCAAGCGCTCTCTTCTTACTGTCTCCATTGGTATACACACATCATAGTTGGATTTTGCACGAGGGTGAGTGAAGGTTCAGAACCTAAAATATTTAAAGAGATTTCACAAAAATGAAATGCACTGTTCATAATTGAAAGGGCAAAAAACTGAACCAGAGTCTCACAGCTCGTGAGCTGTAAAACTGGGTCAAGGCACCAACCGCTTTACAGTCCATTCGCACACCTTTCATACATGACACACACAAGACCATTCAAGCCGCCAGCATTGGACCCAGCACTTTACAACACTCACATCAACAGACAGCACCATTCAAGGGCCCATCACTTTCATACGCCCACATGCCCGACACAGCAGTCACACCAGCTGATGGAGTTTGTGGGCTAGCGTTTGGCTAGCAGTGTTTATAGTGACCAGCAGCAAGTCGCTATTTACATACCCCGCAACTCAGCACCGACTCACACACACACCGCCAGCCAAGCGCCAGTCCACGCACACCGCCAGCCAAGCGCCAGTCCACGCACACCACCTGCCAAACACCAGTCCATATACACCGCCTTCACAGGTTTTTTAACATAAAAGAAAACACAAACCAGTTGTTAGCAAATACAAAACTACAAACACAACAGCTCTAACTAAATACATCATACTAATGCCAAATGTGAACCTGAACAAAAAGTATAAAACGATGCAGACCGGCAGTTCACTTTTACGCTCATGGTTTCTCCCAAAAACTCTTTTGTTTGTGGTACAATCTAAAACATGTGGGCACACACAGCCCAGGCTTAGGACACTCAGGCCAGTGCATACAACTCTCCTTCCGCATGCCTCTTTGCATACAGACTCTACATCGCTGACAGGGATTGTTTTTGTTTTTTGTGCATGCAAGTAATGTACTCGGAAAAGTGGCATTCTTTCAATCTAGTCACATCCTCCACATCTCTAACTCTAGAAACACTTGCAGGTTCCACTACAACAAGGCTGCCAATCACAGAATCCTGAAACTGAACAAATGTCATCTTTGACTTTGGAGAATAATCCTTGAACTCAACAAAAGTATTAAAAGCTGCTAAATGGAATACATGGATAGCCAACTCCTTATACCACGTAGTGTAAGGCTTACTAACAGCAATGTAAGTTTACAACCTCTTATCTACTCTGTTTACCACCCATGTGCTTATTGTAGTCTAACATGTACACAGGTTTGCTCACTTCAGCAATCTGACCCCAAACAGACACAGGTGAAGTACTTTTATCATGGATGGTAGTAGGCTTGTAGACAGCCCTCTTGTCTGCACGTTTCACAGATAATGGTTCCTAGCTATGCAAGGCACTGCACTGTCCCCTCTCAAACACAAGCAACAGTGTCCACTTTGAACAATTCCCTTAACAATTGCACACCAGTGTAGAAGTTATCTACGTATAAGTGATGGCCTTTGTTAAAAAGTCCTCTAACAAGTTCCTACACAATTTTCTTACTAACTCTGAAAGGAGATGCGCAACCAGGGGGGGTTCTATATTGGAATCCCTACCTGTGTACACCTGTAAATTACAGACATAGCTTGTACCTCCCATACAGCATATACATCCTGATTACATAACATGCCCACTTGCTAGGAATGCACTGCCTAAAAACCAAATGGCCCTTGAACAGGATCAAAGACTCATCCACAGCTGTTTCTTTTCCTGGAACATAGATCTCTGAAAATCGATCTACAACGTGATCAAGGACAGGTCGAATCTTAAAAAGACGGTCACTATCAAGGTGATTTCATGGTAAGGCAAAGCATTCTCAACAAAATGCAGCACCCAAAACAGAAGCAAATACCGATGACTACTCATGATTGGAGGAAATATGGCCTTTTCCATCAACGAACTGGTAGGCAAATATGAAGACATAATTCCTTATCGAACCCATCAACAAAGTTAAACCCAAGAACTTCTTCAACTCATCCAGATTTGTGGGAGTCCACCGAGTAGCTCCAGAGCAGGTCTTTAAGTCTGGCACTGTCGCCCATCAAAATACTGTTCAGCATACAAATTAGTCTGTTCAACAATCTGACCTAAAAAATCCTTGTGCATAAACAACTGAAAGAAATTTTATAGGCAAAAATCTTTCAGTATTCACTATACACACTGTGACACCGGGAAGGGCACGCGGCGCCGGCTGCACCATGTTTGGGGCAACCCAGAGTTCATCAGAAACCCTTCAGCCCTAGGCTGCAATCCAGATGCATCACTTTCCTCCTCTGAAACAGGCACTTCCTCTGCTCTGAGAGTTGCTTCATCATAAAATGATTCCACTTGATCAGAAAATTCACTGCCAGAATCTTGCACTTCCTCCTCTGCCTCAGATGGAGAGTCAGTCTCCTAATCATGGTCAGAGGAAGATTTAAAAAGCATGCCAACAACTGGCTGAGCAGTGATACTACAGCTAGCTAGCCGTTATCCTTACTAATAAAAGTAGCTTGACAAATAAGTCAACGACGACTAACGTTGCATAAAATAAGTAATAAAGTGTGGCTTTATCACAAAGACCTATATACTCAAAAACAATACCACTCATTTGCCAGAGACCTCTAGTCTCACCAGCACCTACTCTGTACAGACACAGCAAGTATTATTGATATCTCACTAACGAGGAAAAACAAAACAAAATAAAAATACACATAAGACAACTCAGTGCACGTCGTGCACAAATCCAAGGAGAAAGTCACACATAATAAAACATATGCTAAACATGCTGCTATTATTCCACCATTTACAAAAACCTTATTCATGAATGGCTAGGATACTCATTTCGAGTAAACAGTGCAAAAACGTTTTTTTCTTACCCAACACATGCAACTACACAAACTGCAAATCTATCACTGCTGAAACCGCAAGCAAAAGTCTCAGCAAAGGGATAAAGGTTTGCCCCAGAATAAAAAGGAGAAATAAAACGTTATGATCACAAATACAAATGATGCACCAGTCCACACACACACTTCCACTAAACATTCCGAAACATTCCCTGGTGTCTAGTGGTTTTCTGCACCCCTCGGGCAGATTGGCCTTAAGGACCAATCTGTTCCCAAGGGATACAGAAAGAGACAAAATAATTGCCCCTAAGAGGCAGTGACCCTTGCCCTAAGGCTGCTCCCCATCATTGCCAAAATAAACATCCCTGGTGGTTTATGCCCACCTTAGGTGCAGATGGGCTTAAAAAAGACCGATCTGCCCCCAAGAGGGGCAGGAATGGCCAAACTTATTGCTCCCCAAAGGAGAGTGACCCTTCCCAGGGGGCCGAAACAATCAAGGTCCCCCGAAACACAAAAAATACAAAATCCCTGGTGTCTAGTGGGCACACGAAAGAGACATTGAGGGAAAGAAAAACCCTCTCCTTCCCCCAATGCCTCTTTGTTCTCCCTGATTCCTTTCCCTGACCACAAACTTACCTCTTTTCCCCTCGATGCGCTGAAAGCAAATGGCTTCCAGCATGTCCCAGCAACCTTTTATGACATCAGCGCAGGAGTGGGGGGGGGGGGGGGTGGGAGCAGAAGCGCTTCCGATGCCATCTCTGGTTTGGGTGGGGGGGGGGGGTGCACTAGGATGGCCATTAGGGGGAGCACAACAGCAGGAGGGCCTGGAGCATTCTGACGCACAGAAGGAGTTAAATTGAGAGCTACTGCCCCAGCTTTGAAGATTCTGCAACTAATTGGTCTTCTAGCATTATGCATTCCTCTGGTGTCCCACACTCATAGGCACTTTAGGGCCCTTCATTGAAACAGGCAGTTTGTACTTTGGAGTTTCATTCTGAAGGGACTCTGGGATCTGCTTTCTGCCTTCGTTGGGACTCGGGCCTTCTGTACTCGTTTCTGCCTCTAACATTGCTTTCGCAGCTCCTGAAGGAAGTAAGGTGGGGACAGCCTTTATCACAAAGGCTAAAGAACTACAAGCTTTTACAATTAAGGCTTTATAATGAAAAAGCATTTAAAACGAAAGCTTTTTAGAACACAATTTTTTACGATTATGCATTTACAATGGATGCCCTTTGCAACGAAAATGTATATATTTTTTTTAATGTGTGTATCATTTTAGGAGGTTTAGGGTGGGTATAGGTTTTTGGGTGGGAGAGGAATTTTTAGGGTTTATGGTGGGTATGGGTTTTCGGGTGATAAGGTAATTTTGGTTTTAGGGTGGGTATAGTTTTTTGAGTAGTAAGGTGATTTTTAGGATTTAGGGAGGGTGTAGGTTTTTGGATTGTAGAGGATTTTTTAGGGTTTAGGTTCGATATAGGTTTTTAGGTGGTAGGGAATTTCTTAGGGCCATATAGGGTTTTGGGTGGTAAGGGGATTTTTAGGGTTTAGGGCGGGTATAGGGTTTTTGGGTGGTAAGGGGATGTTTAGGGTGCGTATAGGTTTTGGGTGGTAAGGACATTTTTTAGGGTGGGTGTGTTTTTGAGCGATAAGGAGATTTTTAGGTTTTTGGATGGATATAGCTTTTTGGGTGTTAAGGGGATTTTTAGGTTTTAGGGTGGGTATAGGTTTTTGGGTGGTAAGGGAATTTCTAGGGTTTGGGGTGGGTATGGGTTTTTGGGTGATAAGGAGATTTTTAGGGTGCTCGTGGGTTTTTGTGGGTGGTAAGGAAATTTTGGGGTGGTAAGGGATTATTAGTTAAAAGGTGTGTGTATATATACATATTTATTACTATAAATAGTTAATTATATTTTGTGTGTGTGTGTGTATATATATATATATATATATATATATATATATATATATATATATATATATATATATTTTTTTTTTTCAACTGATGCCTTTCCACAAACAAATTAAGTATTTTACAAGTAAAAATATTATTTGTATGTTTATACTTGCATTTCATGGTAAAGTCTTTCGTTCTAAAGGCATTTTCATTGTAAAAACTTTGTTGTAAAAGTCTTTTGTTGTAATGACATTTTAGTTACAACGCTTGCGTTCTAAAGCTATTCATGCTAATGGCAGATGGTATTTGGTCATACATCCGTAAGGTGGGACTGAGCATTATTGGTACTTGTATCGCCAGATTTAGCCAGCAGGGGTTGGAACTCCAAACTGCTGAACTTGTGCTTCTGCCCTTCACTTCAACTTCCTCTTCGGTATGACCTGTTTCCCAGGTGATCCCCTTCTAAGCCTTCGCAATCTACATCTCTGTGTGTAGATTGAGCTTAACCGACTGAGAACCTTTGATCTTCCATCTGAAATAGTGGATGCACTCTGGCTGCCTTCTGCCCTTTCACAAAGCCTGTTTATTCAGATTGTTCAGCCAAATTTGCCATCTTGTGCGAGGAGGGACAACTCAACCCTTTGCCTGCAAAACGTTTGAATGTTCTTCTGTTTGTTTTGTCCTTGCTTCTGCAAGGCTTTGCTTGAGGCACCTTTAAAGGTTACTTATCTGCTTTTTGTGTCTTTGTTTACCTGATCACCTGTCATTGTTCAAGTTACCTGAAGTACTGTATATTTTTAAAGTGCTGACATGTTTCGACCTGCTTCCTTTACCATGCATCGATCGGGCTTTAATTTATTTCTGACATTCCTCATGTATGCTCCCTTTGAGTCTCTTCACATCAGTACTCTGCTGCTTTTAAAGATTATATTCATTATTATGACTACTTTGGTGTGTCAATGCGATGTAAGAATTCAGTTCAGCCTCCATTATTCTGCTCACTTTCCTGACAAACTTGTTTCTAGGACTTGAGCATCCTTTCATTTGAAAGTGGGGGCATCCTTTCATGAGTGAGCAGTTCACTGCTCTACCCACATTCTTCTCTTTTGCCACATCCCTACATGGAGAACCAGAGGTTATGCAGGTTGGATCCTTGGTGGGCCCTTAGTCCCCTCATTAATAGGACTGAATATTTCCATGTAGGTGATCAGTTTATGGTTTTATTCGCTGGTGTGATGAAAGGAAAGCAGGTCTATAAATGAAATTTATCATAATGGATTGTCCTTTGCATAAAATGTTTTGTTATGCCCCAGAAGTATCCTCCCCAAGCCTTAAGAGTCAATCCACTGTGGGAAAAGCTGTGACTGCGGCCGTGGCCTGGGGTCTACTTGTTCTGGACATCTGCCAAAAAAACACACGGACATGTGTCCGTACTTTCAGTAGGGACTACCGTGTGATTATATCCTGCAGGATTTCCTGCAGGTAGAGTCCACTCCTCAGAGACAGCCCCTTATAGGGGCATTGTTTTACCATCAGTTAACAAGTTGGGAACTCAGATACGCTTTGCGTCTGTTGGAAAAGAAAGTAAACAAACTGATGGCAACATGAACCAGAGGCACCCCAGCTCTGCATCACCATGTGTGGAGGAAGGACAGATCCACAACAGATGCTGATGGCACCACCTGCTAGTGTGCAAGAACTGTTGTTGCAAGAGTCTTCTGGGTCCGGTCCGATACCAAAGGAAGATTTAGAAGCCGAGAAGCCTGCAGTTAGAGTATCCACCAGAAAGAGTGTTCCCAAAGGTAAATAATTTATTCTTCACAAATACGACTGGTGAGCATAACCATGCACTAGTTTTGATTCCATGAACCAGGATTCCGATTTATACGTTGCAAATTCAATTATTTGCACATCTAAGTTGAAGTTAGTTGCACAAATATCTTTTGTGACTTGGGCTGTGAGTGCACCCAAATCTCTCAATTTACAAATATTGTTCCTGCGTTTGATCATAGAAGTAAATTAACTGTCACTCCAATCTAAACATTACTGCTTTGAGATTCTCATCTGCTTCTTGCTATTTCTGAGCTCTTACCCATTATATGCTGCAGTGCTAATCCTGTAGGGGTTAGAGCAGGTTCTAGTGAGGATCAAATTTGATCTAATTTACAAAGAAATTGGGAACCTCTTAATTTTTTGTTAAGTTGGGTTTACTCAATCTTTCTCCCTGCGCATGGAATTAAGTTTGCATAGCTCTAGTTTGGCACCAGAGGATTTGGGTTACATATATGATACAACCTTTTCCTTTTTTTCTGTATGTAGAAAATATGTTTCCATACGGAGAGTTCATATGCATGTTTTGCAGTCCCTTATCCAATTTGCTCACTTAGTCAATGAAGTTTTAGCACTGTTTTGCTTTCACTAATGACCGAGCTGACAAAAATCTCTGGAATGCACTTCTCAGTTCAAAGAAGACATTTATTATTATTTCACCACAAGGTTCCTAAAAAAGGAGATTAGTAGGTCGAAAGCACGTTTGAAAATAGTCACAGCAATGAAAGGAAAATATATCAAAATTATTCTCAACTGCAATGTAGACAGCAAATATATGTGGTTATATTATATTATAATTGCAAAGCAAAGAATAAAGTAAAAATTAATCACCGTAGGGCCTGCCAAGCTCTTCATCTTTCTCATACCAGCAAGAAGATGACCCGGTTCAACTGCAAGAAAGAGGTATCCACCCTCACAGGACAAGTGTGTGTGTCAGGCATTCAACGTCTAATCCTGACTGAGGTCTTGGAAATTACACCGCTACTGAGCAGGGCCACCTTTTTATATTTTAAAAAACCGAAAGGGCTTCCCGGCGAAAACCCCTCCCATGAAAGAGAAATATTCAAACAAGCTGGGTACTGTAGGTCAGAGTTGGAAGAAAAACATTGAAAACTGGCCAACATCTCAAGGCTATTCTCCCAAGGCCGAACCGTTCCCTGCACTGAAAAAACCTATACCTATACATATACATTCTTATCATGTGGACTGACTAACTTCGGTGAGAAAGAATATGAAAAACAAGCACAGTTTACCATGTGGAAAAACACAGCTCAACTGCAATGTCTAATGCCACGATAGTCAATAGGCAGCTAAACTGAATACAAAATGTAGTCTGCAATTGGTGAACACTGAACAACTAATCCAAATGCACAGTGGTGCAACATAGTGAGTGGTCAAACATATATATTTTACTATAAGCACTAAAATTAGGGGCACAGATTTATTGCGAAAAGTCATTGGGAACATTTGCCCGAATATCTGAAAAGTTACAACTTTGTGATTGTTCATCACATTTTCAGTGGCTACACCCTTGCCCTATCCAAACACCTTATACTTATGTGAATGTGGAGCTCTTCCCTATTTACACATTTCTCCTTGAAATTCTCGTCATATTAGAACAGACCTAAGTCATATATCACCTCCTAAAGCATTGGGGTTTAATCCCTGTCAAAAATGTCATAAGACATCTCTCTCAGACCCCCATGACATCTGCATGTGGAACACCACAGAAGTGACAACTGCTGTTCTCCACTTTCTAACAAGAGCCATCATTCTTGGGACTATTTCTGGAATCAACAACACTGTTCTCCAGTGACAGTCTCCTCATCTTCCTTAAGGTGACACTTATCACTGGAACCAGCTTTGAATTCCTGGTTCCCTCATTCAAATCCTCCCAAGGAGGTTTTTCGGCGAGCTCTGGTGGGTCTTTTTTGGCAGGCCATGCTGGGCTTCAGGTCCATCCAGAGTTTGAGGTTTATCCGCCGGGGAAAATTCAAGATGCTATCCTTCAGTAATGCTCTCTTGGCTTTTATGGGTGGAATCTCTAGACTGCTGGGATCCTAATGCTACATCCCAGTCCTTCCACCCCACAGATGCCATTACTGCTTCACAAAATGGTCCTAGCATTAGCTTGCAGGGCTGCCTTATGAACGCTCCAGGACTTAAGGTGCTGTTTGAGGTAGTGGCTTTCCTCAAAGTCTGGAGATCATGCATTGCAGTACTTTGGCAAATGGATGGTGAAGGCAAGCTTGCCCCAGTTGATCTCAGACTACTTGGCATGTACGATGGATGTGTACCATTCTTTGGGATTTTTGGTCAAACATCTGAAGTACCATTTCACTCTGATTGAATACCTACTCTTCATTGGTGCAAACCTGGATACATTCTGCATGAGTTACTTTGTCTCTTAGGCTCTCAGACATTCTGGATATTTTCCTGATGTTCCGTACTTTGTCTTGAGGGTGTTCAGCTTTTTAGGTTTGAGTGTCATGCAGTTCCCTGCGTCCATTGGAGTATGAGGCAGTGATGCCTCAGTCACCAACAGCTTCAACACCATGGAAGACGCAATGCATAGTTGGGGATCTCCATGTTCCTTCTAAACTTGGACTCAAGGATGTGTGCATTTAACCTTATGGTGGACTATTTGTTTCCCCCCTCCCTCACACACACACACACACACAAATAGGTGCTGGCAGATGCTTGTTCCTTGAGTTTGGCCTGCCACATGGAGAAGATCATGTTGTGAGGCCTTTGGTTCTTATTAGAACAAATAATGCATATCAGCGAGCTAGAATGTTCTTTCATTGGCTTTGTCTAAAAGACTTTTCTCCCATCGGGATGGAGGAGTGTGGTACTGATCCTCTTGGACAACACAATGGCAGTCCACAGTCTGATAAGGCAGTAGGGGGAAGGAAGTCCAAGAACTAGTGCTTGGGGGCTCTCCATTCGTGACAGAAGTCCTTGACACACAGTTTTTCCCCATGTCAGCATGCCTGGTACAAGCAATGAATGTGAAAGTGGAAGTCTGGTGCTGGTCGTCTTTGTAGAACCATGAATGAGAGCTGCACTCCGAAGTGACAAGCATGGTTTTCTCTCATTTGGGGCACCTCTGCATTGACCTCTGTGCCCCATTCATGAACAAGAATGGTCTCTTTTTTTGAGTTCTGCATTTCCCACCATGTGCCTCTCAGAGGTGTGCTATCTCTCTAATGCTCCTTTCACTGGTTCTGTAGAAGATGATCAGGGTCACGCTTAACTATTTCTTATCAAACTGGATGAGGAGGATTTGGAACCACCAATCCATAGGAACTCCGTTTTCGGCCTCTTCTTCCTGTCTCTGAGACAAAAGATATTTTGTTGCAGCATATTTGATGGGTTCTCCTCTCCATTACTTGGATGTGCAGGCTTTTTGTATGGAGATTGATGTGCTAGCTAGAGGTGTTCAGCGTTTCTTCTGAGGTAGTTAATGTCATTTTAGCTACTTGGAGCTAGCCACCAAATTGATTTACGCTGACCTTTGGGAAAAGTTTGTTTCATGGTGCAGAGGTAAAAGCATAGACCATTTTGAGGCTCACCTTTCAACTATTCTGTTCTTTCCTTTGTCCAGCAGGGCTTGGCAGTCTGCTTTCAGGAGTACTTGGTAGCACAACCCACTTACGTCTGCTGAATTTCCCAACCTTGCTGAATCACTCCCACAGGAAGAAAACATTGAGGCAGGAATAGCAGCATCTACGTATGCTCCCATTTTGGAGCTAGTCAGATGCCACTCTTCCTGAGGGAAGATAATTGTGACATTATCATACTAAACCAATCATGCCATCTCTGTTCCATTGGACAGTTCTGGTCCACAGCCTCAGTTCCTTAAAGCAATTCCTTTTGGATTTTGAAAGGTGTAGGGATGAGCGTCTTATTGACTCTTTTCAAACGTGGCATTATTGAGCAAACCTGTTTGAAACGTATTTTGAATTTTTCACTACAACCGCAGTGAAAAAATATTGTTTAAGTACTATCTTCTATCTAGACACCTTGCATACCTAGAGTTAAATGGCAACTTCAGGAGAAAAAATGTAAGTTTTTAAGAAGTATCGTACCAGAATGATGCTTTGAAATCCGCTCTCATCCATTGATGGCTGACTAGTACTCCAGACTAGAGATAAAGTATTATCTATCTGGACTTCAGTACCATTCTGATGTTTGCAAGCGGTCAGGGATTATAACTTTGGCATCCTTAGTACTCTTCAGTCCTCCCATCCTACCGTCACCCGGTGCTGCTTTTTGTGCAAGATTGTGTGTTAGGTGCTAAGATTCTTCTTTGAACCATTATGCCTCGCCTAGTCAGCCCGGTTTCCTAAATGCTGTTGCCTGGTGAAATGACCATGGAGACTGTGTCCATGCTGTTATTGCAAAGCATAATTCTATTTTTTCTGTCCAGCAGCTAAAACCAAATGCTTTTTTTTTTATGTTAAATGTCTTGAAAAAAGTAGTTCTCAATTTTGGAACAAGGGTTTAATGTGTAGCAATTATTCAATTTGACTCGTGATTGATGTGTGAAGCAAGTGATATTGATATTACCTTTAGCATTCAGTGTTTCTAATTGTTGCAATGTTGTTGTTTTTATTTTTACCTTTTTTCCCTCAATTCTTCACCTGATTCTCCTTTTTCAGCTTGGCGATATAAAAGTCCACAGCAAGTAGCCTTTGTTGAAAAGTTAACAAAAATTGTTGTGGGACAACTCCCTAACTTCTGGAAGCTGTGGATATCCTATGTAAATGGCAGTCTGTTCAGTGAGGTAAGACATTTGCTCAGCAGTCATTGCTATTGTTCAGTCTGCTTCATACATGAGCAAGAATGACTTTACTCTAGGATGTACACATTTAAGTTAAAAAAGGTGTAGAAATCTGGCCTGCTGAGTTATTGGGTGTTTCCACAGTGTTACATGTCTCATCATTATGCGTTTGTCTATTTGGTAGTGCACTTTGCCCATAGTAGACATATTCCTGCAAAAATAATTTTTGTGGGAATAGTCTCCAGCAAAAGCCGTACTTTTAACAGGCTCTTTTGACTTGCAGTTTTCAAAACTCTGCTGAGTTGGAGTAGCTCACAAAGTTGGCATTTTTAAAAATGTTTTCCACCTCTTCACAAAACAAGTCTCCGCAAACGCATGAAATTAGACTATTTCATTATTTTGGGCTAGGACTTCGTGTACCTTCGATGGCTTAAGCTAGTGCATTAGAGTGCTCCTCAATTTGGTATTTCTTTCGGCAGCATACACTGAAATTCATGAACTGACTTGTATTATGTTAGGAAATCCTCCCAGAGCCCTCTTTTTGCGCATAGTGCCTTCACCAACAAGGAATTGCACCACCAACTTCTCCTTATCATGCTGTCCCTCTATCAAAGAAGCATAATTTTCAGTTAATTTGGTGACTCTTAGGACCACCACCTCCATTGTACCTTTAACTTGAATCAAATCTATATCAAACCAATGCATGTATGACTCCAAAAGGTAAATGCTGCAGAGAACAGGAGGGACAAGAAATAAATTGAATAGATGTGATTCTACCACTCTTGTGAACAGTTGTAATTGTTGCATTTGCCTTGTGCCACCTGAGAGAGTTCTTAAATTTGCAGTCAATGGTCTTCAATGACTTCCCTCCAGCTTTTTGTGGGCACACTTCAGGTAGGAGGGGTGAGTATCTATTTTCCAGCAGATTTAGCAAGGATTTGATCTTGTCCACATTGAGGGCTAGCTGTTGTTCTTTCATCCACATTTGGATTGCATCAAAAACCCTGGTTATTTCCGGTCTGTCATGGCAGCAATCACTAGTCCGATGTAATATCACCTGGATGTGAGTTGCAGAACAGTGAAAACTCAATTTCAGCCAGTAGTAAGCTTTTATGCCCATGCCTGTCCCTCCTATGAGCCTGTCTAATAATTTGGGGAAGGTACAAATATCAAAAGTTGAGAAAAAGTCCTATAACATAAGAAAGGGCAGCTTGCCCTGCATTAACTGTGTCTAAAATGGTAGAATTGGATATCAGTCACAGCTAATTTGCTACCATTGTGAGGACCAAAAAGCAATTGTCTATCCCTAAGAAAGCTGGGTGTTAGATAAAGTATTGAAGTTTTCAAGTGGCAGCTTTTTTCCAGAACCTTAAGAAGCCACAATATGCTTGAAATGGGTTGCTAATTAGTTAGTAGCCAGAGTTGGACCCTAATCTTTTTCATAAGTGGAGTGATTGAAGCCAGTTTAATCAGTAGATATGGAAGTTTATTTAAAAGAGTGATTGATTATTTGTTTTGTATTTCTGATGGAACCGCTGAATCCTCACCTTTGGAATAATTCCCAAGTGCCAGACTGATTTGAAAACTTTTCACAGCAATGCTGCTGTGCGCCGGTAGGTGGCATGGTGCAGCTCCATGTTAACTTGTTTCCCCCTGGAAGTGACAGAGTGGAGTCGATATATAGACACCACCCCTGAACTCTGACATAAGTTTCTTTCTTTCCACATCTTGAGAAATGGTTCGGGAGCTCTGCTCTTCTTTCTTCGTCTTTTGACAAACTTTATCTAAAACACTTTCTTTCTATTTTTTCTTTTAAAATTTAAAAACAAAAATTAAAACCAGTATACAGGGGACTTATGTCCTCTCTGTAGACCACAAAATTTAAACCATGCAGGCATGGTTGCAAACAGATCTCTGTGACAGACCCGCCTCCCAGCTATCAAAGGAATTGAAGTATTCCTTTGGTGTTTGGGCTCTGGCCACAACTGTGTTTTGTCAGGAATGTGCACTATTGACCCTGCAGGTGACATGAAGTGAAGATGCACTTTGCCGAACACCTAAAGAAACCTAGCAGAAGTCCCACTCATGCTCGAAATCAAGAGCGCAGACATATTCTTGCATCCGTTTGTGTGTCAGATCATTGTCACAAAGTCTTTGGTTAATTCCAGGTCCAAGATAAAGGAGAAACAGAAGGTCAAGCGGGACTCGTCCCCATCCCACATCTCTGTCATCAAGGAAGTTGTGAGAGTGTCACTGTGCCACCCAATTACACTCCTGATCCACAAAGGAGCCCATTCCGGAATTGGTCCTGGTGCACCCGGAATTCCCCAGACCATCCGCAACGTTGCAACAGATCAAAGCCTTCATGGAGGCCATGTTATTTATCGTTGGCACTCTTTCAGTTCTCTCTGGCCCATGGATCTACAGAGGTCTCCAGTTGAGTTACTGCAGGTTCTGCACTGTATCTGGCCCTCAAACCTGCTTCAGGTTCGGCATCCGTGTCGACTTCCACTATGGTGCCAGTCTCTGCGCCAGTTCCTTTAAACATCAAAAACCTGTGGCGATGACACTGGTGCTAGAGGGCGACCCTTCATAAATTCCATTGTCTGACTCTGAACCGAACTCATCTGGATCCACTCTGACGACCCCATTCAGTCTGATTCTGAAAGAGCACTATGCCTTGCGCGGAGCTGCTCTCGCGTGCTTCTCTGCTTTTTGGCTCAGACTGTGAGTAGAACCTGTCACCATTTGGAGATGACAGTACTGATAATAGGAATGTGCTACCCCACAATACAATAATAAGTTTGTACATGGACTTGCAAAAAGCTAGCTGATGATACATCCCCTAATACTGGGTTGATTTGATTTCCCCCCCCCCCCCCCCCCCCCGGACCACGGACAAAAGATAATGTTTCCTTTGCTGATGTTACTAGATGTGCAGGGAAGGTCTTGGACCTACCAATTCCCTATGTTGAGGTCAAAATTAACATTGTTGCAGAGGTTCTGAAAACTAGGTTGACCTACTCTGAGCTCTTTGTGCCCTGTAATGAAGCTCTGACTGATACATTGTTGGGTACATGGGCAAATCCTTGTTCATTTACTCAGCGTCCCATTCCTGATAGGGTGGCGGGTCATCTTCTACCAGCAAGGTGCATACCAACCCGGATAGGGAGTTGAAAAGTTTTCCAGCATTTGGGACACAAATTCTCATCAGCCAACTTAGCCTTGAGGTGGGTCAACACCCAGTTGTTTGCTTGATTGAAACACACACGTCCTTTGAGGCATGGTCAGTCAGCAAGCTCCTGCAACAGTCCGCGAAGACTTTCATGCCTCCCGGTTACTAACCATTCAGGATGGCCAGGATGATGCAAAATACATAATTCAGTCTGCCCTGTACACCACTAGTTCACTAGTTGGATCTAAGTTGACTTTGATCGATCTAACCTTCTGAGGTCATAAATGTTATCCTTACCACACGGCGCCCCTCTACAAAGTTAATTTATGCAGGGCGTATTGGGCAAAGCTTTTCACTGGTGTCAAGCCTTCAGCATGGACTCTTTGCATGCTAAACTTTGTTTTATTGTTTGTTTTGTATTTGGCCCAGCAATGACTTGCAGTGGACACCATTGAATGTAATCTGTTGGTTCTTTCGGCTGTTTTGTGTTTATCAGACCAGCCATTCTTATTTAAATCACGTGTTGTGATGACGTTTTCAAAAGGATGGGCACATATGTTCCCTCTCGTTTGTAATGCCACATTGGGATCTTATTTAGATGCTGAGGTTCCTTATGTCCCCCCCCCCCCCCCATCCCTTTGAGCCAGTACACAGCTGCTGGTTGCACCTTCTGACTTTCAAAACTGCCTTCCTCACTGCGATTACATCAGCTTGTCACGAATATAAGTTCCCAACTGTCATGGTGCAGCTGCATACAACACTTTTTTGTCTCTACAAACTAGTGGTGAGGACAAAGGTGGCCCATGTGCCAACATTTGAGACGCATTGTGCCAGCTTTCCACCAGTTTATATACTGAGCATTTATTCTGTTTTGGCATTTATGCACAGGAGGCATCGTTGGAAAAATAAAACACTAAGCAAACAGTTAAAAGATGATCAGTTTCAACCAGTACTTGAAATTACATGTATTAACATTTTTGTTTTAAAACATATTGCAAAAATAAGTTTAACATATTGTATTATTGACTTCACTGAAAATGAAATTGCATCTGTATTCCAACAAAATTCGTAATTTTTAGAAACATGCCAGACTGGCATTGCATGGCGCCGACCAGACCCAAATGGTATGAATTGGAAACCGAGCTCTATTTCCTAAAAGGCCCTGTGAGGAACACAGATGGAGTAGATCTGAGGAGCCGTACAGTTACCCTGACCCCCTAGAAGAGTCCATGGCTGATGATATTTTGTATGAGGAACTGGCTGGTGCCAGTAGTCTGTATGCCACAACAGACACTGGTCTCCTCTCTCCTTCCACAGTGGCTATGGAGGAAGGGTCCCCTTTTGTGATGGTGATCCTAAGGGGGACTGAGGTCTTGGACCTGACACTGCCCATGGTGGAAGTAAAAACACAAGTTTTGACAGAGGTTCTTCAACCGAGGGATGCCTCCTCAGAACCCCTACTCCCCTTTAATGAAGCCTTCTCTGATGTCCTGCTCAGGGCCAGTCCCAAGCCCAGCACATGCACTCCTGTGCACAAGACCACGCCTGCCACCATCCTGGGTATCCAGCTTCCTTACCCAGCACCCTACATCTGAGAGCCTGGTGGTCCAGGATTAACCCTAGTCATCCTCTACCACACCACTGGATAGGGAATCCATGAGATTGGATAGATTTGGGAAGATATTTTTTTTCTTCCACCAGCCTTGCACTCCACTCTGTGAACACTGCATGCTTATTGGGCAGAAATTCCCAAACTATATGGGATTTGATTGCACATGTGCTGCCTCTGGTCTCGGAGGAGGACTGAGCCATACTCTCCAAGATATTGCTGATGGTAGAGACACAGCAAAATTAACTTTTTGCTGTGGATTGGATACCACTGACTTGCGAGGCAGAGCCATTGCTTTTATGATGACGTTTAGACATCATGCATGGTTGAGGACAACTGGCTTTTCAGGGGAGCATTCCATTTTGTTCCATTACATTTATCTGTAATAAGATTTAACTTATGAAACTTGAGGTCTGTTGAACAGCATAGAGTAATAATTGAATATATAGAGCTAAGAAGTCTTTACAGTCAGCCCTGAAGAAGTTCTTATTGAATGAAATGCATTGGCTACAATCAAATTGTTTTGAATGGTGATTGAACAAAGAATTGCCACTGTACCATGCTATGGATCATTCTTAATACCTTCAGTGTGAAAGAACGGGAGGACTTCAACTTCTTTGAAGTAATTCCACAAGTGAAGATTTAATTATTTTGGACTTTATATTTGTGAATTTATACAGAGTGCGGAGTGATTTCAACCGATTTGTAACCAGGGGTTTTCCTGCTAGAGGGTTTATGGGGGCCCTCAAGCTCATTGTAGGACGCTGGCCCTGATGAAGTCATTGGGAAACTCTAAATGGCTTCCCTGCCCTCTTACCATGTCTAAGAATCGACGGACATAGCAGGGGCTTATTTGCTCATGCAGGTATGTCCTCACAGGGATATGCACAGTATTTTAGGGCTGTAGGCCTGTTGTAGGTGTTATTTACAAATATATCATGCAGAGGTAGGGGACCTGGCACATGGCGATGTGTGACCGGTTGTGTTTTCACTTTTGTCTGCACCAAGACACTCATTCTGCCATGGCAGCACTGTGTGCATTTTGTGAGAGGTCTCTGAGGGTAGCAAAAATTGTGCTGCAGCCCTTAGGGACCGTCTTTAGTTCCCCAGGCACCAGGGGTACCATTTACTAGGGACTTAAGGAGAGAGCTAAAAGTTGTGCCAATTAGGAAAAACAACTGTACAATTTAGGGAAAGATGTCTGGCCCTGGGGACCTGATTAGCAGGAACCCTGTGCACTTTGTCTAATTCATATCAGAATCCAGGCAAAAAGTGGGAGACAACCATGTCTCAGAGGCTGCTTTTCTACACTTGTTGCTTGATATCTACTTTTTCTCTTTGAATTCAGATGTATATGAGTTTTAAAATACAGTTCTTTTTATTCATTCTTTTTTGGGTGATAGTGGTAGGTGCAGGCCTTATGCTTTTTGCACCAGCCATCATGGTCAGTTGTTGCCTTTTCTTGGGATGTCCATACGTCCCTAATGGACGTGCCCATCAACGGCACTCGCCTCTTAGGTGATAAGGCGGAGTCGGTGCTTGAGAATTTTATAGAAAGCAGGGCCCAACTCTAGGTCATTGGGGCTCGCTGTGGCCCCATGACAGGAGCATTCTGTGGATATGGTAGGGGCCATCAGCTTCATCCTTTTAGCCCTAGCCACCATGGCTAACAGCCACCTCAGTCCTTTTGTGACAGACTTGTCTTTCACAAACCTAATGGGAACCTACATCAGAGGTCTACCTAGTGCCCTCCCCACTGGCAGTTGCAGCTTCAAAGCCACTTTAATAAGCCCTTCGCACACTATAGGCAACTAATTGGTGTCAAGATACAGCACCACCGGTCCCAGTGGCGGATGATGATGTTGGACAAATGTTTCAGATTATCCAGTGGGTTTATTCCATTCCTTACCAACAAACCTCACCACCTTTCCCTCCGATCGGGTGATGGAGGGCCAACTTTCACTCTTGCGACAGGAAGTACAGTCTCATCTGGCCTAAGTGTCATGGTTGCAATTCCCACTACTTTCTGGGGCTCAAAAAAGTTGAGGCCTCCGTTCAATTCTAGACCTGCGCCCTCTCAACTACTTCCTAAGAAAAGTGCAAAATGCTCACTCTGGCTCAGGTTCTGTCTGCCTTGGGTCCCAGATACTGGATAGTAGTGCTGGACTTGTAGCAAGTATATTTTTATATGGAAGTTCAGGTGCATTTCCAATTTGCTGTGCTCTCCTTCAGCCTTATCGGGGCTCCTCAGGTGTTCACAATGGTGATGGTGGTGGTTGCAGCCCATTTACGAGGCTGGGGATTCCAGTCTACCCCTACATCGATGACTAGCTGTTGAAGGCGGGCTTACCCCAGGCAGTGGTCTCCCATCTCCAGACTAGGTTGGACCACAGGCGTTTGCTGGGATGTGCTACCAACAATCCAGAGGCACAGTTGACTCTCTCCTAGATGTTCTCTTTAATCAGAGCCTTTCTGGATACATTGCAATTTCACACTTATACTCCAGAGCAGAGAGTTCGGGATATTCTGTTGGTTTAGTCTTTATCCTGGATTTTGGTGAGATTGGTTCTGATGCTGCTGGACCTCATGTCCTCCTGCATTCTGCTGGTAAAACATGCCCTTTAGCATATGGGGGCTCCACAGTGGGACCTGAAGTTCCAGTGGACTTAGCCTCAGGGGAATCTCTCCGACATGTCCAGTTATCAATGGGAACTGCAAAAGACCTGCAGTTGTGGCTGACAAATTGAGATTGGGTCACTGGCAGACCCAATTCCCTTCCTCACCCAGAGCTCACAGTGGTGACAGATACACCACTTCCGGGTTGGGGGCGGCCATCTAGGAGAAGTGAAGATCAAAGAAGTCTGGTCTCCACATCAACTTGAGAGCAATCCACATCAACTTGAGAGCGATCTGCTTGCCATTGAAAGTCTTCTTCCATCCATCAAATAGAGGCTGGTTCAGGTGTTCATGGGCAGCATTACGTCCATTTGGTACTGCAACAAACAGGGCGGGTTGTGGTTTTGGACCATGTGCCAAGAGGTTTCAAGCATCTGGATATGGCTGGAACGTCAGGACATCTTCCTGATCATGCAGCACCTGGCAGGTTTCTGATAGAGACATCTAGCTGTAGATTTCTTGCCTTTGCATTTTCCAGGGGTCAGACTGGATTCGGAATATTTTGGGATATTCCATGTGATGTTAGTGGCTTTGTTCAGTTCCATGCGACAGTGTTGGAAGTGATGTCGCAGTCCCCTACATAGGCACCAACCAGGCACACAGACGTCAGTTCTTTTTTTTTCTGTGCTGTTTAGCGCTGATCTGGAGAAGAGCTACCCCTCTATCTCTTTTGAGAGGATTTTTCAACATTTTGTTGGTTATTTTTTAGAGTGTGTTGAGTATGTCGTCCAAAATGGCAAATTTTAAGCCGTGTGGCACTGGTCATCATGTCATGTCGGTAACAGACTCCCATTTGGTCTGTTTGTGGTGCCTTGAGCGCAACCACGACTACAAGTCATGCTCGAAGTGCCGGGCCATGACGCTGAAGGCTTTGATTGAGCGGTATCTAAAGCTTCTTGTGATCCGGCAGTCAACGCCACTTAGTGTGACTCCTCGGATGTCTGGATTGAGGAGAAGGTCACGGCTGCCAATGGAGTGTACCTCTTCGTCCCACTCCATGTCTTCGGGACATTTGAGGGAAGAGGCATAAAGCACAAGAATTCAAAGTGTGCTTAAACTTCTCCTCATCCGTTGGCCAACGTGGCGACTTCAGAACATTGGCATTCCAGGCAAGGTTCCGCAGAGCTGTTGCCAGGTCTGACTTTGAGCCTTCCTCCTTTTCCTGGGAGCTGAAGCACCCCTGTTCAGGTAAGCGAGTTTGTGGAGGCCATGTCTTTGAGAGGGCTGGCCCCACCAGTGCTCCTTCCGGCCCTGTGGCATCAGAGGGGGCACCCATCAGGTTTCACACCGGTGGCTTTGGCCACATACCTCGTGGATTAGATTGTCCCACTGCACCCCCACACCACCCCCTGGCAGTGTCATTCTAATCCCTGACAACTCTGAGTCGGAAAGGTGTTGCTCGGCACCGACAGAGCCCATTGGTCCTAGATCATTGCCTGTGCATTTATCTGAGCAGCCAGGCTTTGGGAAAGAAGGGGAGGGGTCACTGGTATGAAGAACTTGGAGATGTCAGGGAACTGGACACATTTCCAGATACTGGTGTACTTCCCCCCCGCCCTCCTACTGTGGCTACAGAGGAGGGAGCATTGTATGCAACAGTGGTGAAGAGGGCAGCAGAGGTTTTTAACCTTGAACTTCCCTAGTTGGCAGTCAAGACTAACCTCTTGATAGAAGTGCTTCAGCCTAGAGCTTCCTCTTCAGGATGCTTGCTCCCCTTCAATGAAGCACTGACTGATGGTCTACTGGGAACCTCTTCCAAGCCTGACACAGGGGCTCCTGTGAACAGGACAATTGCCTGCTGCCATCACCCTGCCCTGGGTGAACCAAGTTTCCTCGGCCAACACCCCACCCTTAAGAGGTTGGTAGTCCAAGACAACTTTGCTTGGGGCGTTCCCTGCCGCTCCCCTGGACAGAGAATCCAAAAGGCTGGATACCTTGGGATAGAAAACGTTTTCTTCCACCAGCTCAGCATTGTGGTTTGTGAGCACTACATGCCTTTTGGGCCATTATTCCCACTCTGTGGGATACGGCTGTGCAAGTACTAACACAGGTTCCAGAGGAAGCCTAGGCTGTCCTCTCCCAAGCAATAAAAGACCGGTGAGATGCTGCAAAGTACACCATTAGGGGTGGATTGGAAACAACTGACTCCCCTGGGCAGAGTGGTTTCGCCAACGGTGGCTCTTAAGCACCATCACTGGTTGAGAACATCTCGCTTTTCGGGGGGATGTCCAGGCCAACCTCTTGGACATGCCCTTCAACATGACTCGTATTTTGGGCGAGAAGGCAGACTCTGCACTGGAGCACTTCAAGGACTCGTGGGCTACAGCCTATTCCTTTGGACTCTCAGTTACCCCCACATCCCAGTCTGCCTTTCATGGCTATGGAAGGGGCATGCCACTATGCCATCCCTGTGCTGGCCACCGTCCTGTGCAAGCTCCCGAAGCTGTGCGTGGATGTGGACGTGGTGCATTCTGACACCATGGGTCAGGTAGCCAGAAGTTGTCCTCCACCAACCCCCCTGGAAGCTGCAGCCTCTAAGTCCTCCTTGTCTGATTATACAAGACCATGGGTACCCAGTTGAAGGGAGAATCCAACATCTTCTCCACTGGCAGTCCATTACATCAGACAAATGAGTCTTGCAGATCCTTTAGGGGAAGGAGGGCTTCTCCTTCTCCTTTGAATCTGGTCTTCCACCTATGCGTCAACTCAGGAAGGGCTGGCGGAGGATCAGCTATCCTTACTTAGAGAGTAAGTTAGTGCTCTTTTGGCCAGGGGGGTCATAGAAAGGGTTTCTGATACCAGAAGTAGGCAGTAGTTGCTATCCCTGCTACTTTGCTGCCCAAAAAGAACAAAGGTCTTTGACCCATTTTAGACCTAGGAATCTCTTCCTCAAGAAGGAGAAATTCAAGATGCTCACTTTAGCTCAGGTCTTGTCTGCCCTAGTTCAAGGCGACTGGTTGGTAGCATTGGACTTTCAGGAAGCATATTTCCATATTCCCATCCTGCCGGCCCACAGACATTACCTGTTGTTGAAGGCAGGCCACAAGCATTTTCAGTTCACTGTGCTTCCTTTTGGCCTTACAAGTGCCTCTCGGGTTCAGCAGCTGATGGCAGTGGTTGCAGCTCAGCTGCAGAGATTTACGTTGTCAGTCTTTCCCTATCTTGACCACTGGTTATTGAATGCACCTCCACACTAAGGCGGACCTCCTGCATTTGCTAGGGTTCACCATAAACATGCTGAAGTCACACCTGAATCCTTCTCAGACGCTCCCTTTAATATGAGCATTTCAGGACACAGTGCAGTTTTGGGCTTATCCTCCCGAGCTGAGAGTCCTGGATATTCAACCTATGATATTGATGTTTCAGCCTCTGTCCTGGATTTCGGTGAGACTGACTCTGAGGCTGGTGGGCCTCATGATCTCCTGCATCCTGTTAGTGAATCATGCCAGATGGAATATGCAGGCTCTGCAGGGGGACCTGAAGTTCCAGTTGGTGCAGCATCAGGGGTATCTCTCCGACATGGTCCAGGTCTCGAAGGGGACTGCAAAAAACCTGCAGCGGTGAATTGGGTCAAAGGCAGACTCCTTTCCCTTCCCCAACCAGGTCTGATACTAGTGACGGATGCATCACTCCTGGGGTGGGCCGGCCATCTGGGAGAGGTGAAGAACAGAGGACTCTGGTCTCCAGCGGGATCTGGACTCCGCATCAGCTTGATGGAGCTCTGTGCAATCCAGCTGACATTGAAAGCTTTTCTTCCCTCTGTCAAGGGGAAGATAGTGCAGGTGCTCACAAGACAACACCACCGCAATGTGGTACCGCAATAAGCGGGGTGGGGTCATAGACCCTTTGTCAAGAGGCCCTGCGTCTTGGGACATGGCTGGAACAGCAGGACATAACGTTGGTGGTTCAACACCTGGCAGGTTTTTTGAACGCAGGGATGGATGAACTCAACCGCCAATCCCTAGCAGATCACAAGTGGTGTCTCCATTCGGTGGTGGCTCAAGGACTCTTTCGGCAGTGGGGAGAGCCTTGGTTAGATCTGTTTGCCTCCAAAGACAATGCTCAATGTCAGCAGTTTTGCACATTGGAGTTTCCAAGGCGACAATATCGCTCGGAAACACTTTTCCTCTCAAGTGGAGTTCAAGCCTCCTACACGCCTTTCTGCTCATAGCATTTTTGCCCAAAGTTCCCAAGAGAATCATGAACGACCTGCCCCATGTCATCCTTTTGGCTCCGGACTGAGGACAAAGAGCCTGGTATCCCGAGCTTCTGGAAATGGGCATCGATCCTCCGATCAGGCTACCACTTCGGGAGGATCTTCTGCTGCAGCATTAGGAGCGGGTCCTCCACCCGAAACTGTCAACTCTGACTTCTTGCGTAGAGATTTAGCGGCAACAGTTGACAGCCTTCGACCTCCTTCCCGAAGTCTAATGTCATTATTGCAGCCTGGCGTCCCTTTATCAAGACTAAACACTTGCCGAAGGAAGAAATTTGTGAAATACTGTACATAAGTCTATCGACCCTCTTTCTGCCTCTCTTTCTGATATTCTTCTGTTTGTTCTCACCCCTGCCCAGCAGGGCTCTGGGTACTCTTAAGGGTAGTCTCTCTGCTATGTCCGCCTTCCTGCTGCTGCCTGACCAGCCCTGTTTATTTAAATCCCCTCCTGTAAATATGCTTCTAAAAGTGCTTGTACATATGTTTCCCCCTTTGCCCTTTATCATACTTTATCATACCTCAGTTGGACCTCACCTACCTCTCCTGTGTGCTCCTTTCAAGCCAGTGCACAATTGTCACCTCTTGCTGCTTACCATCAAGGAAGCCTTTCTAGTTGCAATATCACCTGCCAGGGGAGTGAGTGAGATTCAGGCTTTGTGATCCAAGCCTCCCTATTTGACTGCTTTTCCAGACAAAGTTGTGCTTCGCACGAGGGCATGTTTCCTTCCAAAGATGGTGATCCCATTCCATTTGTGAAAATCAGTCACGTTGCCCACCTTTTATGCTCCTCCACACTCCTCTAAAGAAGAGGAGTGACTCCACCATCTGGACCTAAAATAAGTGCTGTTGCTCTACATTGACCGCACATAACAATTCCGGGTGGACAACCAACTCTTTGTGGGGTATGTTGGAGCAAAGAAAAGTCAGGAACTACAGTAACTAATAATTTCACGCTGAGTTGTTCACTGTTTTCAAATTTGCTAAGCTCTGGCCAAGAAACAGCCTCCTGAGGGCTTAAGGGCTCATCCCACAAGGGGAAAGGCTTCAACCAAGGCATTGGCAAGTGAAGTCCCAGTCCTGGACATCTGTCAGGCAGCAGCGAGGGCATCCCTGCAATGTTTGCCAAATGACAGTGCCAATCAAGTCTGTATGGATGGGCATTTCTCCTGTTCGGTCCTAGAGGACTTTCTAGTTTAGAAAATTAGTCTGCAGCCCTCTGCTCGGGACGGTATTGCTTGGATATCTATTCAAAGGTAAGGAATCTGCAGCTAAATGTCTCTATCAGATAAACAAGTTACTTACCTTCAGTTACAAATGATCTGGTAGAGGCAATGTCTAGCTGCAGAATTCTTACAGACCCACCCATTCATCCCTGCTCTGCGGACAGATTCGTAGGAATCGGGATGATCCCTTTCAGGGCTGTAGTTTGGAGACACAAATGTCAGTGCACTTCATTGCTCTGTGCTTCTGGCATGGAAAGTTGTGAAAAGTAACTGACGTCTGCTTGCCTGGGTGATGCCTATATAGGTGACTGTGACGCCACTTTGTGTCAACGACGCTGCACAGAAAAGGTAAGGAATATGCAGCTAGATATTGTCTCTGCTAGATAATTTGTTACCAAAGGTAAATAACTTGGTCATTAAACACCAGGATGGACAAACTCGGCTAGAGATGCCTTGTGGATCTCGGATGGCTTCTCCAACCGGAGATGGTGCATTTCATCTTGATTGGAGCTCAGGCTTCCTGTATGCCTTCCCTTTGATACCATTCCTGCCCAGAGTTCTCAAGAAGATCAGAAAAGACCGGGCCCAAGTCATTTTTTTAGCTCGGGATTGGGGAAGGAGAGCATTTTATTGTTCCTCTGATCAGGCTGCTTCTTTGAGAGGATTTCCTGTCTCAGCAGCAGGGCAGGGTTCGGCAATCAAACCTGCTTACTCTAGACCTCCATGCTGTGGATATTGAGCAACGACAGCTGAGAGTTTTCGACCTGCCTTCTGAAGTGTGTGATGTCATCTTAGCAGCCAGGCACCCTTCCACTAAAACTGTACATGCCTGCAGATGGGACAAATTTGTCGCCTGGTGTAATACCAAATCCAGTGATCCCCTGTCTGCATCTTTAACTGATGTTCCCCTGTTTGCTTTATCCCTCGCCCAGCAAGGCCTTGTTTTGAGCACCGTTAAAGGGTGCCATTCGCCCATCTTGGCATTCTTGCAGTAGCTGGATCAACCCTCTCTGCTCAAGTCACTGTTTGGACATGATTCCTGAAAGGTTTTCAACACGTTTCCTCTTGCTCCTTTTCTGATGCCATAAAGGGAGCTTAATTTAGTTCTTAATTTCCTGGTGTGTGCACCTTTTGAGTTCATGCACAGGTGCCCTCTAAGACTACACACCATCAAAACAGTCTTTCCAGCAGCAATTACTTCTGCCAGGATGGTTAGTAAGATGCAGGTGGTTTCTGTCAACCATCTGTACATGACCTTCTTTCTGGACAAATTGGTCCTCAGAACACGTGCCTCCTTCCTACCAAATTTGGTACATGCTTTCACATCGGAAAGAAAATTACATTGCTGACTTTGTTCGCTCTACCTCACCCTGCCAAACACGAAGAGACTCCACCGTCTGTATCCAAAAAGAGCACTATAGTTCTAAATTGATTCTTTTAAGGTCTTCCTGGTGGATGATCAACTCTTTGTAGGTTTGTTGGAACAAAGAGAGGCAAACCGGTGCAAATGAGAACCATATCTAGGTGGATTGTCCTCTGCAAAAAGATCTGCTACTCACTGACCAAGAAGCAACCCTCTGGGGGCTTTCAGGCTCATTCCACCAGAGCCAAAGCTGCAACCACTGCGTTAGCTCATGGAGTGCCTCTCTTGAATATCTTTTAGGCAGCTATGTGGGCATCGCTGCACACGTTCACCGAGCAGTACTGCTTGGACAGTCAGCAGACCCCCCTCTGGGGACACATTGCTTTGGTATCTATTGTAAGATAAGGAATCTGTGGCTAAAAGTCTCTGTCATATAAACAAATTACCTTTGGTAATGGCGTATCTGGTAGAGACTATCTAGCAGTAGATTCCTTACCGCCCACCCTCCATCCTACTCACTCTGCAGTCTGTCAAATCCATCTAAAGAGGTCCCTGAGGACCTCACTCTGGCACACTGGTTCACACTACCTAGTATGGGTCTGTGCTTCTGGCATGGGAAGAATAGTGACAAAACTGAGGTTAGTGCACTGGGGTGGCACCTGTAAAGGCACCATGTACATAATTTCAGTCACTGACAGTGCCGAACAAAGCCACCTGCTGGTGCGCAAAGATACTGCCCAAGACTTTTTTGGGATCCAGTATGTCCCTTGGGGGTAATTCTAAAATAAGGAATCCTGGGCTAGAAAGAGTCCCTACCAGATAACGCATTACCAAAGTTGAGTAACTTGTTCATCACTGCCTCAGGTGGGTGCATATGACATTATCAGGAATAGATTATCTTTGAGACGCTAGTGCACTGATCCTGGTGGAATTTGAAACAGCCTATAACTTTATAAAATAGCCTTTTCTTCACCAAGTGTGGAACAAAATGAACTTTGACCCACTCTTCAGATACATTGAGGTCCTATACCCCGCCCATGAGCCCAAGTCTGCATCAGTGGCATACTTTTCCTGACCTCATCCCCACCTTCACCCCTCCACCTATGTCCCCGTAGAGCAGGGCACTCACTAGCGATACCCACTATACCATCTTCTATTTGCACTAGTAGTTAACCAACTTGCAGAATGGATCATATAAGATGCTCAGGTTTTGGGGATTAAATGGGAGAACAGCTAAGAGGATAGTGTATCTCTTTATGCCAATGCCATGCATCTCTTTGTTTAGAAACATAAGTACAATCTACCAAGAATAATGCAAATCTTACAGATCAATCAGATTTACAGAAATTCACCCGGAATCTGAGTAAGCCAGGAGAAGACTATGTAACGTTCCCTGTTAGAAATTGGGTCTCAAGTTGGCGGAGATATGAACTCTGTCCATGTAGGGACCACTGTCCTAGTCAGGGTAAGTCAGATATGCAACCTGAATTAACTTGTGCTCACCCACTGGTAGTTTGGCACAGAGCAGTTAGGCTTAACTTAAGAGCCAATGTGTAAAATATTTGTAGAACACAACTTTATCTATTTAAAGTCAGACCAGTACAACAAAAATTAAATCAGTATCTCAGCGTTATGCAAAGACCATTAGCTCATTCAAAACTATTAGCTCATTCTTAGGGGGAATCAGAGTGCTTAAGAACAGATGTGGGTACTCCTGCTTAGGAAATTACGATAATGTCTCTAGGGAATACTTCAAAGGTGTTCTCTGGAGTGCCCAAGGGTCCCTTTTAATCTAGCCCTGTCTGCCAGGCTACCTCTAGGGGGTAATAAGTCCTTTGTGTGGAGACAGGACACCACCTATTGAAGTGTAAGTGCTAATCCCTCCACTTCCTTCAGCCCAGGAAGACCCATCAGTATGCATATGAATGCAGATGCAGTTGCGTGTCTTGTGTTTTTGGCTGTCTAGAGGGAATTCACAAAGTGTAGCTGTCACCCAGAACAGACGTGCATTCAGAGACAGGCTAAGGTACAGAATGGTCAAAGTAAGAAAATGGCAACTTTCTAAAAGTGCCATTTTCAGACTCAGTGCTGCAGGCCCACTAGTAGCATTTAATTTACATGCCCTGGGCATACCTACTGCTCTATACTAGGGATTTACAAGTACTTAAATATGCAAATTGTGGAGAAGCCAGTGTTAACATGTTTTAGAGTACAGAGCACCTGCACTTTAGCACTGGTCAGCAGTGGCAAAGTGCACAGAATCCTAAAAGCCATCTAAAATGAGTCTGGCGCTTCATCAAGTGTGGTGGGACACTGATACCTGGAGTACTTTCCCATTGCCTAAAATAGGCAGTAGAGCATTGTTCAAAATGATCACACTTCTCTGACTCCTATACACATTGCTAAACTACCCATATAAAATAACTTCCAGCTTTTTCACTGGTCTGCTGTCCTCCTTGAGCTACTGCATCAGGGATAGCAACCTACAGAGGTCTTTGTTTCATAAATATGTGCAGCCCCCATATGGTGGTGCCAATGGATAGCAGACATCTAACTATAAAACTGGATTGTGCTGCTGATTCCGGACAATGACTTGATTTTGGGGATGGGAGTGACCTGACCAACGCACTTGACCTAGAGAGACTAGGGCTACTGAACTGAATCTCTAGCTTGTACATACCATATACACTACCCTTGATCACAAGAATCCTTACAAACTGCTGGCTCTGTGCTCTGAGATGGATCAGATGGAGGATACACCCACCTCTGGAACTTCTCAAAGGCACAGAATATCACTGCTGCATGTGGCACATCTGAATATATTTCGATATGGGAATTAATTAAAGATTAAAGTTAGGAAATGCCTGAGAAAGCAAACACATGAAATCCTTCAAGGATCTAACATCCAAATGTAGCCTTCATATAGCCTCTTCTTACTGTTACTTGCACTTAAGCCACACACTAGAGGACCACTGAGTCAAACTTGGTAATGGAACGGTTGGGCAGAAATTAGATCTCCAGGATCTCTGTGGTCCTTGGTATTGGAAATGTCTGACCCTTTGAAACATCATTGTGTCAATTTGGAACAAGATCTAGGGAGCCTGCAAGAACACAAATGGACTGAGGCCAGAATCCCCCGGTGTTCCTTACCCACATCATGCTCTTTTGCATCTTACATTTCGGAAAATGAGCAGGAGCCGTAGCCCTCCCTTCGTTGTAACTAGTCAACTGTCTCTTGTATTCACATAAAACTAACAGTTGGGGGTAAAGAACGGTGTGGGTGGACTATGGAGTGATCCCACACTTGTAGCAATGGGCATTCTAGTGACCAAATTAATGTTACTGGAGGTTAGCTAGAGCCATCCCCTCTGCCCCTGATGACTGTCTCAGAGGTTGCTGAATACTAAGGCAGTGTATTCTTGATTCCCCTCACCCCGCCCCCTCCCAACTCCTCTCTATCTAACTCTTATTACGGCTTCCTTTACATCCCTGCTTTCCTCTTCGTGTCACCGTTTCGAGTCGAGGCTTTCTGTCTTTCTTTTGCCCCTTTGTTTCCCTCTTGCTCTCGGCGAAAGTCTGAGTACAAAAAATAAGTGCCGGTCCTCAAAAGAGTGCCGGTGGTCCCACCTAGTACCACCGGCTCAGATTAACCACTGCGGGTGCCTGAAAGCTGCTGCGGGTGTTGGGCTTCCACATGACTATTCTCATCATGGATTTTTCCGAGACTGGTGTTTCTTTGACTACTCAAGCAAAAGAGTTGATTCAACCTTTAAAGTTGTTCTTCGCTGTCCCCGTCACTGCACATTTAAGAAAATGTGTCGTAAATGTCGATTTATGGCGCTTTATGTATAACGTTTTGTGCGATTGCTGTATTTTATGTATGGTGCACCGAAGGTCATGTAACTAAAGTGTGCTTAACAAATGGAAACGCTGCTTTAGTTAAACAGAAGCAGTGAATGACCATTCTAGATTGTTTTCCTACACTCTGCGACTTTTTACTATCGCTCTTTTTCCACCATGTTTTATGGGTATTACGAAAGTCCGATTCGTGATACAATAAACCTGCGTGCTTCTAACATATCAGCAGTGCCCTCTGCTAATTATCTGTAAAGCGTTATGTGTGTATAATACTGGTCATGAAGCTCTGTGCTTGCCCTTGTGGGCTGATGGTTTTCCCCATGTTTGAGGTCACTGATTTTCCAGCCCTTGCCTCTTCCGGAGTTTTTCTCGTCCTTTGAACTTGAGGAAGCACCTGCAGCACTCCCGGTTTCCATTGTATAATACATTATGTGGCGCAGAGCTGCGCCCAATCTTGCTGACTATAATCACCTTGAAAATCGTAATTTAATTCCGCGGTTTATTTGAAGAGTATTAGTTTTAATACTGTTTGGAGTCCATCTTCCGGCACCTGCATTGAAATGGATGTTATATTAAGGCTTGCAGGTGATGAACTGAAGTTCGCTACAGCCGCAGTCACTTCCACATTGATATACACGAGAAAGCAACCACTGCCAGAGGGTGCTTTGGCCTTTGTCTCGTTGTTTTATTCTCACAGCTATTAAACTGCTCATTCACAAAGCTGAGGATACCATCGTGCACCTTAATAAACATTAGAGAACGTGTTTACGATAATTCTAAGTGCTTGTCGGAAAATATTTTTAGTCGGATAAAAGAAAGCAACAGCAATACCCTGTATCAGTCCAAATTGTCAAGTGGCTTTCATGCCACCGAAATAGTTCCAACTTCGATAATACGGTGAATTCATCCCACCAACATTACCGCCGACACTGATTTGTTAATTATAAGCTCTCATTAATTATTGCGCATGAAGCCATCTTTAGTTCTATGCTATAGAGATTCAGATGGTACACATTCTGCCATTGGTATAACCTCTCAACACTGTCTTAGTTCGCGTACCTCCTCATCATGGTCTTGAGGATTCCGTCACATACCAGAGTCTACATTTTGTCTTTTTTAGGTGAATCATCAGTGATTTGTGTGTTGCTCTTTCATTGTGCGTGATTTGGTCATGTGTGCTATGGGAAATACTGTTTTTTGTATGTAGCTGCTGCGTTTTCAATTTGTGTGTATTTAATGTGAGAAGACTGGTATGCACTTTGCTGGCTAGCAGTATGTTGCTGAAGTAGCGTGGAGCGTGGTACAATGATATTATTCCTTTACTGCATTAACCGTGGGGCATTGACTGGCTGTTTAGTAGCTTGTATGGTGAAGTGGAATATGGTTCCAGTGGATACGGACTCTCATTTCTTTTATGAACCCACTTTCAAAGTGCCAGGCTGGATATCTGGAAAGAGTTTCTCCTGCATTATTACCTGAGCAAGGTAACGCTGCATTAAGACATACGTGGCGGCGTTGCGGGGCACATGAACTGAAATCAAGAGCGCTTACATGGTCCTGTTTGAGCCGCCAAAGTGCTTAGCTTTTCTCCTCTTCTTAGGACACAAGAGCCAGTGCCTCAGTTTTTTTTTTTTTGTTCTATTTTTTTCAACTTTGAGTGAAATCATATCTCCACAGAAGTCTTGGGTTTTTAGCTGTATGACAAATGCTGATTGATGACTGACCCCTGCACAGGTATTGGGTTTGGTGCATGGGCCCTTCACATAGGGTATCAATAACCCTGTGACCTCACTGGTCTGATACACACGAAGGCCATGAGGATGTGGGAGTCCAGACTTACCATTTGAAAATCCATCAAAGTCATCCTTCATCAGGTGCTCTATTGAGCAATCACAACTTTAAGCAGCCTCCTCTCACAAAGGGAGACCGAAGCAGAAGAGCTCCACAAAGCGTCTCTTTGTCATGCCTTCACAGGACACCAGTAGACCATCTACACAAGTTGCAGCTTTGGTTCTACCACAGTGGCAGCAGCTTTGTCCTGAACTCTGGTGGCACTTCTGCTTGACTGTAAAGTATCACGTACCCATAATATCTTCCTCGTATGTGCTCCGGTGGCCACTGCTTCTGTTATGCCATCAGCGTCAACTGGTGTGCCTTGTTTCTCCATTGCTTGCTCTACAAAGCCAATCTTGATACCAGTAACAAATCTTATTTAACTGTTGCTCACAAGAGATCTTGCAGCTATGTCTTTTACATCTGCAAACAAAACGTACCGGTGATCATCTGCTCATAGATGAGCAAATTGGAAGGCTGTGTGTCTCTTGTGTATGCTGCGTGTCTCAGTGAGGTATTGTGTATGGTATGCAAGAGGGATTCCTTGTCTGCTTAATTCAGGACCACAGGCCTGCTTTGGTGTGCATGGCAGCCTCAGAGGCTTCCCACTAGTAGTGAGCTGCCCCAGGCACAGACCAGAACACTGGCCAGAAGAGTCAGAAGAATGAAAGTAGGTGTAGGCAGCTTCAAAAGTGTCAGTGGATCGAGGGCATGATGTTATTCCGAATCCCTTGTTGTGCCTACGTGTGTGTGTGTGTGTGTGTGTGTGTGTGTGTGAGATATATCTCCGTAACCAAAATGGTTATGTTGCCAGAGCTTCCCGGTCCAAGATGGTGCCCAACCATTTTCCTGCAATGTCATTTTGTGCCTAGCTCATTTGTCGGATCTTTGGGCTGAGGAGGATATGTAGCAATGCTTTTGAATCTCCTATTTTTCATCACATTCATCGCCTACTTTAGATGGCTTTTGTCTCCGATTTTGCTCTTTGTCTGCAGCTTTTTTTGCCTACTAGAGTCTTGCATGGAAGACCACATGCAGGACTTCTCTGCACTCTGTTTCCAGTTAATTATGATTTTTTTTTTTTAAACTCCTCTAAAACTCATCATCTTCAATCAAGAGCTACCAATGTTGGCAAGGAGTCTTTTTCCTTCTGCTTAGGGCTCTCTTAGCAAGACATTTAACACTTTTTAAGGTTGCACCCTGGCCCGTATGAGTAGTCATACTTTCTTTGGGCAATCTAGAAGGGAGAAAGAGAGACCGTCGCTGCTTCTAGTCCCTCAGAGTTGAGGAATCTGAATATGCTGAGATTCCAAAAATGTCTAAGGAAATGTAATTTCAAGATATTACGCAATGTATTTGTGTCTAATTACGTGCATTTACAGAATTTGAGGTGTGATGTTAACGACTGTGTGGTACATGTTGATTCCTCCCTTCTAGACTAATTTCAGTCTCCTAACTAATGCCCAAAATGCACAGAGCTAGATACTCCTTAGAGGTGGAATTCTCTGGTGTAAGGAAATGCCTCCTTGGCATGGTTACCCTCTGACTTTTTGCCTTTGCTGATGCCAAGTTATGATTTGAAAGTTTGCTGGGACCCTGCTAACCAGGCCCCGGCACCAGTGTTCTTTCCTGCTACTGTACCTTTGTCTCCACAATTCGCACAACCCTGGCACCCAGGTAAGTCCTTTGTAACTGGTACCCCTGGTACCAAGGGCCCTGATGCCAGGAAAGGTCTCCAAGGGCTGCAGCATGTCTTATGCCACCCTGGGGACCCCTCACTCAGCACATACACACTGCTTGCCAGCTTGTGTGTGCTGGTGGGGAGAAAATGACTAAGTCGACATGGCACTCCCCTCAGAGTGCCATGTCAACCTCACACTGCCTATGGCATAGATAAGTCACCCCTCTAGCAGGCCTTACAGCCCTAAGGCAGGGTGCACTATACCACAGGTGAGGGCATAGGCGCATGAGCACTATGCCCCTACAGTGACATGTTGCTGGCCACATGGGAAGAGTGCCTTTGTCACTTTGTGGCCAGGAACAAAGCCTGTACTGGGTGGAGGTGCTTCTCACCTCCCCCTGCAGGAACTGTAACACCTGGCGGTGAGCCTCAAAGGCTCACCCCCTGTGTTACAGCACCACAGGGCATCCCAGCTAGTGGAGATGCCCGCCTCTTCGGCCACTGCCCCCACTTTTGGCGGCAAGGCTGGAGGAGATAATGAGAAAAACAAGGAGGAGTCACTCCCCAGTCAGGACAGCCCCTAAGGTGTCCTGAGCTTAGGTGACCCCTGCCTTTAGAAATCCTCCATCTTGAGATTGGAGGATTCCACCAATAGGATTAGGGATGTGCTCCCCTCCCCACAGGGAGGAGGCACCTACGAGGGTGTAGCCACCCTCAGGGCCAGTAGCCATTGGCTACTGCCTTCCCAAACCTAAACACACCCCTAAATTGAGTATTTAGGGGCTCCCAGAACCAAAGAAGATAGATTCCTGCAACCTAAATAAGAAGGACTGCTCACCTGAAGCCCTGCAGTGAAGACTGAGACGACAACTGATTTGGCCCCAGCCCCACCGGCCTGTCTCCCTACTTCGAAGAAAACTGCAACAGCGACGCATCCAACAGGGTCCAGCGACCTCTGAAGCCTCAGAGGACTACCCTGCATCTAAAGGACCAAGAAGCTCCCAAGAACAGAGGCCCTGTTCAAGAAACTGCAACTTTTTAAAACAAAGAAGCAACTTTTAAAGACCACACGTTTCCCGCCGGAAGCATGAGACTTTCCACTCTGCACCCGACACCCCCGGCTCGACCTGTGGAAAACTAACTCTACAGGGAGGACTCCCCGGCGACTGCGAGCCCGTGAGTAGCCAGAGTTGACCCCCCTGAGCCCCCACAGCAACGCCTGCAGAGGAAATCCAGAGGCTCCCCCTGACCGAGACTGCCTGCTTCAAGGAACCCGATGCCTGGAAACCCCACTGCTCCCGCAGCCCCCAGGACCTGAAGGAACCCAACTCCAGTGCAGGAGCGACCCTCTGCCTAGCCCAGGTGGTGGCTACCCCGAGGAGCCCCCCTGTGCCTGCCTGCATCGTTGAAGAGACCCCCGGGTGTCCCCATTGATCTCTATTGTAAAACCGATGCCTGTTTGCACTCTGCACCCGGCCGCCCATGTGCCGCTGAGGGTGTACTTTCTGTGCCTGCTTGTGTCCCCCCCTGGTGCCCTACAAAACCCCCCTGGTCTGCCCTCCGAAGTCACGGGTACTTACCTGCTGGCAGACTGGAACCACAGCATCCCTATTTCCATTGAAGCCTATGTGTTTTGGGCACCACTTTGACCTCTGCACCTGACCGGCCCTGAGCTGCTGGTGTGGTAACTTTGGGGTTGCCTTGAACCCCCAGCGGTGGGCTACCTTGGACCCAACTTTGAACCCTGTAAGTGTTTTACTTACCTGTGAACTTAACATTTACTTACCTCCCCCAGGAACTGTTGATTTTTGTAGTGTCCACTTTTAAAATAGCCTATTGCCATTTTTGCCAAAACTGTACATGCTATTGTGATAATTCAAAGTTCCTAAAGTACCTAAGTGAAATACCTTTCATTTAAAGTATTGTTTGTAAATCTTGAACCTGTGGTTCTTAAAATAAACTAAGAAAATATATTTTTCTATATAAAAAAATATTGGCCTGGAATTGTCTTTGAGTGTGTGTTCCTCACTTATTGCTTGTGTGTGTACAACAAATGCTTATCACTACCCTCTGATAAGCCTACTGCTCGACCACACTACCACAAAATAGAGCATTAGAATTATCTCTTTTTGCCACTATCTTACCTTTAAGGGAAACCCTTGGACTCTGTGCACACTATTTCTTGCTTTGAAATAGGTTATACAGAGCCAACTTCCTACATCTGGTAATAAGGGTTTGGCATTTGCAGAGCAGGCCTACTTCTTTGTAGTCAATTTGCATGTGTTAGAAGTGTTAAACTAGCTGCAGCCCACTGTTTTCACATAGGTGCTTGTGGACAAGTACACTTTCAAAACCGTTTTCTCCTTTAATGAAAATTTACTGCCTTACATCTAGTAAACTTGGGAGAGCATCAGTTCCCCCTGATGGTGTCAATATCATCTTCATGAAAAAATGTGCCAGTACTTTCTAAGCTGACATTTGCTTCAGCACATCCCACACCAGAAAGGTGAATGGGTACAGCCTCTTTGAAATGTAAGCAAGAACACTATCCCAAAAGCACGACTTGATAGAGGTTCCAAAAATCTGGACATCTGTGATCTTGAGGCCTTTGCCTCAGGCACCCTTGCTATTCTGCTGACTGGCTAGGTACACCTAAACTTCTACCTGATGTCTAGATAAACCTATGCTTTTGGAAGGCAGCTGCTCTTGTGGGCCCACATCTCCTTAGCTATATGTATAATTCACTTAAATCTTTGATAGTGGACTATAGCCAAGCAATCCATGTAAATTGGATTGGACAGCAGAGTCGTCATCAGTCACCAAGCTTGGGTGACTTACACAGGCTTCTCTGGGAACATATAAGCACTGCTCATCAGCATGCAATTTGACAGATAAATTATTTTCAGAAGACAGCTCGGTTGTACTGTTCAGACAGAATCGCCAGTGAAGAAATTCCATCTGCAGTTTTGATAGTGAAGTTAGGGCAGCGCAGGCTTAAGAGTGGGCTTCACATCATTCTTGATGACATTCCCCTTCCTCACTTGGGCTATTACAGTAAAATACAGTGCAGTTTGCACTGGAAACTGGTTGACACATTTCATAAATGGAAGGAACAGGGATGTAAGGTCCTACCAAATGTGGTCTTGGAGGGGAGGTGAATTCCTTAGAGCAACTGAAGGACGATTTCTACCTACCAGAATCTGAACAATATAGATATCACCTGGGTTCAGCAAACTCAGATCCAAAAGGATGCAAAGAGGTCCCTTACCCTTTTAGAGAAATTCCTTCTGAATGATGGAGGTCAAACTGTTTCCAGTATTTACTGATTATTAAACACCGAAAAGTTGGGCATAACATTAGGTACAGAGCATTGAGGGGACATACTCGCATGGGCCAACAGCTTTACAGGGCATACAAATGGGAACAAGACCTTTCTAGTTTTGTTGGTGTATAGTACCACTATTAGATAATTTTTTTGATAACCAATTTTATTGTTTTCCAGTACATAGTTACAACATTTACAAAACAAACATTACTTTTGTCGCCAACACTGCCTTAGGTTTCCGCACATAATCACAGATAATTAGCTTACATGAGTATGTATATGTATAACTAAAGGGCTGGTAGGCCTACTGGAATATTTTTTTAAACAATGTCCTTCAAACACAAGCTACTCCAAGGTGCAAAATATATTTGCTTGGCAGTTGGTACAGGCGATATTGCCTGCGGGGTAATTAATAAATAATTGTAATCCAAGAATGCATGCTTAGTGGCTCATTTTCCCTTTACGGCCATCTGGGGAGTCTAACAAAATGCCCATGATTTTTCACAAGCTTGAGGAAAGTCACCTCACATGATACTAATGATCCTCAGTCAGTCTTGAACTGAAATATCAGTTATAAAGTATTGTCCATTGCACAGTATAATTAACTGTAAGCTCTCCTCAAGGTTAGTTTTATAAATACACGCACACACAGCTTAAGTTTCACAGACTCAAACGTGTGTAGTTCATCTAGTCAGGTTTCTGCTTTGTATTCACAGCTTGTATCAAGTTATAATAAATACAACAACAAGTCCCAGAACGCAAAACTGAAACATAAACTAAATGAGCAAATCACAAATCGAACTAGGGAGCTGAACAACTCTATGAATACTACTCCGAGGACTGGTTTCCAGCTTGTATGACATTATAAAAATAAAATTACAAGTCCCAGAATAAATATGTGTGCTACAAAGAACATGTTACCAAGCATATCAGAATGCATATAATTTCAAAATTTCAAAATAACTCTGGCAATTAATGTTCTTTTTAGAGAGAGAGAATGTACTTTTGTCAAGTGGAAGCTTGGACTCATTGTACGGTAGCGCAGAGAGTTAATATTGTCTGCTGCAAATAACGTGTGCTAAGCAAATCACAAAATGCATATAATATAAAAATGTCAAAATAACTGTGGTGGTTTATGTTCTTTCTGGAGAGAGAAAACGTACTTTTGTCTAGTGGAAGCTTGGAGTCATCATAAGGTAGTGCGGAGGGTTACTATGCTCTGAGCACTGTGAGCGATATGGCAAACATGGAGCACAGACAAAAGAAAAAAAGTAGTCCACCCACGCTGAAGTATATCTGCAATCGTGCAATTATCCCTGTAACAGTGTCGGTGTCCGAGGCGGTAACCAAACTACTCAAAGGCAGGACCAATGTAAAGCATTTACCAATGACATCAAGTGATTTTTGAAAGGCAAGCCCACGAATGAACGAACAAAAGTGATGGGCATGAGGTGGGTGTGGATAAAAGCCCTCAGTACTTACAACAGGTCAAAACGCTTGCACATTCGACCTAAAAAGGGCAAGAGGGACTAATAGTAGAATCCAGATTTTGAAGGTGCGATGAGGAAAACAGTGATGTTCGGGTGAGGATGAGGAGGGAGCAGGGGAGATTCTAAAAGGTATTGTATGGTTGAACCTTTCGATAAGAACATTTAAACTTAAAACTAATTACTTTGAAGGAAAAAATTGAATGAAAACCCTTTGTCATAGGTTAGAATGGAAACAAAACTCCCCTCTGAATTTACTTTTTAGATGTGCCCAAATGCCAGCTGCTGTGCAGTACCTTCGAGTTCGTACATGAACCTTCCACCACCTGAAGATCAACTGTAACTTCCCTGATTTCTGAGACAAAGCAAGTGACAGGCATACAGCATCCACCCCGCACCACCTTGCCTGTAGCTACACTGCTGAGTCTCATTAAAGATACTACCTTGTCAGACAGAGCTTTGACAAACAAATGATCTTTTCTGACACCGCTTTTCAATCTATTATAGTTTGTTCCACAAGTCACTGCTCTTTGAAATGCCTTGCTTTTTCTTCTTCATAAACTAGCTGATTTAAGTACGGGCTTTATATGTGTAGGCAGTTCTTCATTTATATAACTTTCAAGTTGAAAATATATTCTACATGTTAGGATATTGTTTGATTGTCAATAGCAGGAGGTCCACTTTTTACAGAATGCATTGTCATCACCTAGATTTAAGCATTGCTGTCCTGTTTCAAACCATGCAGTGACTGTAGAAAACAGATGTCAGTAACAGACATGCACAATGTGTGTCTCTGGTGCTTGGACTTGGGACACAAATTGAATTTGTGCATCAGCGGTGCCATGGTGCACCCGAAGGCAAACCGGGACTAAGAAGTGATTCTGTATGTCACTGAACACAAGATTAAGTCACTGGCCTCGAGAAAGTGAAAATTGAACTCCAAACACGAGCACAAGAAATCAAAACAGGAATCAGTGCCATCCCACCCCTATCTTTCCAAAGTGAAGTTGCAAGGGGCCTCACAATGTTATTTGTTCTCCTTCTAGATCTCCAGTTACAGAACGAATTCCATACAGGGAGTGCAGAATTATTAGGCAAGTTGTATTTTTGAGGATTAATTTTATTATTGAACAACAACCATGTTCTCAATGAACCCAAAAAACTCATTAATATCAAAGCTGAATATTTTTGGAAGTAGTTTTTAGTTTGTTTTTAGTTTTAGCTATGTTAGGGGGATATCTGTGTGTGCAGGTGACTATTACTGTGCATAATTATTAGGCAACTTAACAAAAAAAAAATATATACCCATTTCAATTATTTATTATTACCAGTGAAACCAATATAACATCTCAACATTCACAAATATACATTTCTGACATTCAAAAACAAAACAAAAACAAATCAGTGACCAATATAGCCACCTTTCTTTGCAAGGACACTCAAAAGCCTGCCATCCATGGATTCTGTCAGTGTTTTGATCTGTTCACCATCAACATTGCGTGCAGCAGCAACCACAGCCTCCCAGACACTGTTCAGAGAGGTGTACTGTTTTCCCTCCTTGTAAATCTCACATTTGATGGACCACAGGTTCTAAATGGGGTTCAGATCAGGTGAACAAGGAGGCCATGTCATTAGATTTCCTTCTTTTATACCCTTTCTTGCCAGCCACGCTGTGGAGTACTTGGACGCGTGTGATGGAGCATTGTCCTGCATGAAAATCATGTTTTTCTTGAAGGATGCAGACTTCTTCCTGTACCACTGCTTGAAGAAGGTGTCTTCCAGGAACTGGCAGTAGGACTGGGAGTTGAGCTTGACTCCATCCTCAACCCGAAAAGGCCCCACAAGCTCACCTTTGATGATACCAGCCCAAACCAGTACTCCACCTCCACCTTGCTGGCGTCTGAGTCGGACTGGAGCTCTCTGCCCTTTACCAATCCAGCCACGGGCCCATCCATCTGGCCCATCAAGACTCACTCTCATTTCATCAGTCCATAAAACCTTAGGAAAATCAGTCTTGCGATATTTATTGGCCCAGTCTTGACGTTTCAGCTTGTGTGTCTTGTTCAGTGGTGGTCGTCTTTCAGCCTTTCTTACCTTGGCCATGTCTCTGAGTATTGCACACCTTGTGCTTTTGGGCACTCCAGTGATGTTGCAACTCTGAAATATGGCCAAACTGGTGGCAAGTGGCATCGTGGCAGCTGCACGCTTGACTTTTCTCAGTTCATGGGCAGTTATTTTGCGCCTTGGTTTTTCCACACGCTTCTTGCGACCCTGTTGACTATTTTCAATAAAACGCTTGATTGTTCGATGATCACGCTTCAGAAGCTTTGCAATTTTAAGAGTGCTGCATCCCTCTGCAAGATATCTCACTATTTTTGACTTTTCTGAGCCTGTCAAGTCCTTCTTTTGACCCATTTTGCCAAAGGAAAGGAAGTTGCCTAATAATTATGCACACCTGATATAGGGTGTTGATGTCATTAGACCACACCCCTTCTCATTACAGAGATGCACATCACCTAATATGCTTAATTGGTAGTAGGCTTTCGAGCCTATACAGCTTGGAGTAAGACAACATGCATAAAGAGGATGATGTGGTCAAAATACTCATTTGCCTAATAATTCTGCACTCCCTGTAGTTTGACACATTACCAATGCTACTGCACCGGAGGAGGATGCAGTGATAGTTTGTGTCTGTCTCTGAACCTACGTGCCTGGTCCTGATCAGTATGGCACTTACTAAAGTGTAACCAGTTGGCATACAGCCCGTCTCCAATCCAATGCCTCTACTTGGGCAGATGAACCATCAGAAGCTCAGATTCTCCGATTCTGACCAAAGCTTACCACTACCCAGAGACACTGATGATGGGAATAAAGATGAGCTATCTCCTTATTATTATGTGACCTTTTTTACATGGGCTTACCTGAGACAGGTGGGCTTGATACTTCCCCTGTTACAGGATTGAACTAGCCATTTGGACCCCTAAATGAAGAGTGCATCATTTGAAGTAATAATCAGGCCAGCTTCGGAGGTCTCAACGTACTACTGCCCTCTATTGAGACGAGACAGAGGTTCTTATGGAAACCTTACAGCATGGTACAGCCACATCTGAGCTCTTGCTCCCTTTCAATGAGGTCCAAGCAGACACCTTAATGGGAAGTTCTTGCCCACCAGAGATATGGCAGGTGGCAAAACGTCATGACTGGAGCCCGGTCACCCTTATTTTCCCTCTAAACACCATACTCCACAGAGTCTGGCTGTTCAGGGTTCAACCAGCAAAATGGACCCCATTTTATCCCCCAAAACCCTTCGGATAGGATGTCTAAGAGCATTGAGGTGTTCGAAAAACAAACCTTCACCTTGGCTAACTTAGCATCAAGACAATGGCCATCAAAATCTTGCTGGCAGTTTAGGGAGACCTTAGGGGCTCACTGAATCAAACTGTTGAAAAAGTCAGAATCTGACCTTGACACTACCGACTGTCCAGACAGGATTTTCTTAAAACGTACAGGCCTCTCTAAGAGATATGCCTTTTGATGTTGTATGCTTGTTTGGCAAAAAAAGCTGATTCTGCCTTGGAATGTCTCAAAGAAAACAAAGCCATGGCAAACTTCCTGAATTTTTGGACTCCATCAAACAGTTTATTCACCAGTTTAGGAAATTCTCAGGCTACTGTAGGGTGCTGGTATAAAGGCAACATTTGTCTTCTGAGCGACTGATGCTTCTATAGCCCTTGTTCTTTTGAGGCCAGGGACCTGCATCTGGCAGGCAACATGCATGCCATCAAGGGCATCAGGCCTCCCAGTCCCCTTCTTCTGCAGCAACACCTTTAGCTTGCCCTTTGTGGTGCACAGTCATATTGTTGGTGTCCGGATCTAGCACTTTCTTCCAAGGTGGCTGTCCACCATGTCTGACAGATGGGTCCTTCAAATCGTTCAGTATAAGAATGCCCTACCTTTTCTTTATGCTCAGCCAACTTTTCCTCTGTCAGAGTGAATCTCGGAGAAACAGCTGTCCATTTATGTTGCAAGAACTGCAAGTCTGACTTTCTGAAAAAACGATGGAAAGGGTTCCGGTCTCAGCGATAGGAGAGGATTGCTCCTCTTGCTATTTACTTGTGCCGAAGAAGGAAGGGGGGGCCTTTGACTCATATTAGACCTTCAACATCTAAATGCTTTCTTACAGAAAGACAAATTCAGAATGCTCACTCTGGTTCAGACCCTGTCTGACCTTGACCTGAATGACTGGATGGTGTCCTTGGATCTTCAGGACCTGTATTTTATTATACCCACTCTACAATCACATAGATGCTACCTGCAATTCATGGCAGGCTGAAAACATTTTTAGTTTGTCGTACTCCTGTTTGGCCTCACCAGTGCCACTCTATTGTTCACAAAAGTGAGGGCTCTGTTTGCTGCCCATTTTTTAAGGTTGAGGATACCAGTTTCTCCCTGTTTTGATGGTTGGCTGTTAAAGGTGGGCTTGCCACAGTCACACATAAAACACCCCCAGGCAACTGTGCACCTACTGACAACTTTGTCATTTACAATCAATGGGCCAAAGCTACACCTGACTCCTACGCACAGGTTTCCTTTCATTGTAGCCTTCCTGGATATAGTACGGTTCAGAGCCTTCCCTCTATTTCAATGAGTCTAGGACATTTTGGCTGTGATCGTGATATTTCAGCCTCTGTCATGGTTCTCAGTTAAAGCACCTCTGAGGCTTCTTGGCCTTTTAGGCTCTTGTATCCTCGGTCGGGTGGCAATGAAAACTCTGCAATGGGATCTAAAGTTCTAGTGGACCCAGCACAGAGGAAACCTATTGGATACCATTCATTTGTAGAAGATTTTATAGGATTTCTACACCACCGCAAATGGTCCAGCTGCATGCCCTTCTATCTTTCCCTACCAGGGTTGTTGATAGTTTTAGATGCATCACTGCTGGGTTGCAGAGGTCATCTGGGAGAGGTGGAGATCAGGTGACTCTAGTCCCTGGTGCAAGCTCAACCTCATATCAACTTGCTGGAGTTACCAACAATTTGCTCGGCTGTAGACCTTCCTACTGCCCATTAAAGAGAGGTTTATGCAGGTTCTTATGGACAGCATCGCAGTCATATGTGGCATTGGCACAAACATTGTGTAATGGGTCCAGGGGATCTCTTTCAGGAGCATTGCACCTCCGGAGTTGGTAGTTAAGGCATCTTCCTCTCTGCATACCAATTGGCAGGATCTGTGAATGCCAGAGTAAACAAGCCCAGCCGACAGTGCCTGGCAGATCACAAATTGCAACTCCTGCTGAGATGGTGCAGGTCATCTTCCAGCAGCAGGGAGAACCCTGTCTAGATCCTTTAACCATTGTTGAGAACGCATTGTCAAGTGTTTTGCGAATTGGAGTTTCCATAAGAACACTAGCTAGGAGATGCCTTGTGGCTGGATGGAACTTGGGACACTTGTTCACCTTTCTGCTTCTACCTTTCCTGCCCCAAGTTCTGAAGAAGATCAGGCACAATCACACCCAGGTAATTTTAGTTTCCCTGGATTAGACCAGTAGAGTGTGGTTCTTGCAGATTCTGGTCATCAACATCTGTCTTTCGATCAGGCTGTCACTTCAGGGGGGCATCCTGTTTTAGAAGCAGGAACAGGGTCCTCTACCCGAATCTGCTCAATCTACATCTTCATGTGAGGAAGTTTAGATACGGCAGTTGACTGCATTCATTTTTCAACCAAAGTTTTGGATGTCTTCCTCTCCGCGCAGCGCCCTTTCACAAAGTCCATATATGCCAGGTGCAGAGAACAAGTTTGTGGATTGGTGTGGTAACCCCAAGAAAGACGCCCTTACGGTCCAAGTGGTCAGATGTTTGTTTTGTTTTTGGCTTACCAAAGCTTTTCAGTGGACACTGTTAAAGGTTATTTGTTGACCTTGTAATATTAGCTGGGACAACTGTCCTTTTTTAAAGAACCTGTTGTGATAAGGTTTATGAAAGTCTTGACTCATTCCCTCCTAAACTGTTTGTGATACCACAGTGAAACCTTAATCTGATCTTAACATTTCTCATGTGTTCATACTTCGAGTCGAAGCGTAGCTGCTAACTGCATCACTTGACTTTTGAGTGAGCTTCAAGCACTTTCAGGGCATCAAACCTGCACCACCTCCCCCCCCCCCCCCCTCCCTCCCTCTTCAAACTGGTGTTGAATTTGGGCGGCCTTCTTGCCTAAAGTTGTGACTACTTTTATGTTGGACAAACCCTGCTTATGTTAATTGTCCTTCCTCACCCCTCAAAAGAGGAGCAAATACTTCATCGACTAGACCCCAAAAAGGTGATAAGCTTTCATACATTTATCAAGGGCCACTGTGTGGACGATCTGATATTTTGTTTTTGGGGGGGGGGGATTCTCCTGGGTGAATAAAGGGAATGCTGTGCAAAATAGAACCCTGTTGAGGTGATAGTCCACTGCCTCAAGACCTTTTAGGCAATGGCCAAAAAAAGCCACTGGAATGTCTGAGAGCCCATTCTACATGGGCTAAGGCTACTCCAATTGCGTTGGCAATCTAGAATGCCTATTCTTGACATCTGCCAGGCTGTAAAATGGCATCAGTGCATACATTCATAAATTGTTGCTGCCCTGAGTCCACTGCACAAACTCTTCCTCTGGGGAGGTACTGCTTTGGTATCTATTCTAAGGTGAGAAACATGCAGTTAAGTGTCTATGAAATTAACAAGTTACTTAACTGCTTTTTGGCTACTCTGTTTAACTGCAGATTCCTCACTGTCCTCCCATCTCCCTGTTCGGTGGAGTGGCCTTTTTTTTTACCATCTTAAAAGATCCCAAGTTAGGAATCTGCACACTGGTACCATCCTCGCCTGAGAGCACACAGAGATGCAAGGAATAAACTGTCATTACCATGCAGGGATGGGGCTCACATGTGTCTCTGCTCCATCACTTTTGGGGTGGTACAAAAGCAGTGCAGAGCTGTATGGTGGCATGCTGTAACATTGCTAGAGAAAAGATTTCTGGATCCAGTGCGATTTCTGGGGAGGAATGTGCGGTTAGTTACCATATCCACCAGGAGCGTTACCAAAGGAAATACATTTTCTTTTACTACTTCTGCTATTCTAGCTTGGACATGAACAGTTTCCTTTTGTTCTCTGTTAGCTAAAAGTCCATTCATAGGCTGGAAATTCTCACTGTTCAGTAAAAAAAAGGAGCCCTAAAGCTGCAGTCATTTTTAGATCTTGCTTCATTTTTTCTGTTGTGAGCTTTCTAGAACATTTAGTGCAATAACATGTAAATATTTTTTTGCTTGCTCTCTCAGCATAAAAAAAATTGTATTTAAAATGTAAAATAAAACATTTTTACCATTAAAATCCTGTTTTAGCTTTGCCCAGCAATTACCTTTTAAATGGTGATTGATGGAAAGGTGTTACCCTAGTTTTCGGTGGTTCATGTGGTGTCAGGATTTCATTGTATACCCATGATTGTGAGATGGTGATAATCACGTCTTCACTTGTAGTCCTCCTTCAAGATGCTTAGCTTAACAGCAGTGAGCAAAAAGTTGGCATTCCAACGTGGAAATGTAGACTGTATTTGACCCTATGTTTTTCCTGGCCTTATATTTTCCGCTCACAAGCCAAGTCTCTGGAGTTAAGCAGCACTGCCTTAAAGAGGCACTGCACAGCTCCACACCACCAGAATGACAAACCAGACATTTGTCCGTACTTGGCCATACATGAATCCACAGTTTGTTAGATGGCCTGGGGTGAAATCAGTCTGCAGCTACCCTGAAAAGCCATGTACTCTCTAGGCCTTGCTTTGTGGTCATTGAGATTGACAGGACCTATAACATAGTCTATCACTGTGCTGCTCAAGTTGCATCTAGAGTTTCTGAGTTACAGTCCCTGTTAGTTACATTGTTATTTTGTGCACTGGGGCTGTCATACAGCAGGAGCCAACTAGGAGCAGAATGTATGTGTGCAAAATGCTAAAGATAGCCAGAGCGGGAAGTGTTGCTGGGTAAATATAGAAGAAAATCTATAAGTATGTGTAATACAATGTTATGCTTTACATACACCTGGTATACCGCTTAGCTGTTTCCAAGGGTGTTCATTCTTTACATATTGAGAGCATTGATCACATAATTATGCAAACTTTTGGATATGTGGATATGCTGTTAGTCCTGTCCTATTGGCGGAGACCTTTGCTGGCATATTGTAAACATCCCAAAAACAATGGTGCCTAGCATGGCATAATACTGGTCCCACATTACAGTTGGCAAACTGTGCATATAGACCATTGTTGCTTGTGTCCACACCTGGTGGTGTTTGCATATTATGCTCATCTATGGCATGATAAAGCCCCCCCCCCAGCATAATGCTGTTTTATTTTGGCAGTCCAAGGCATAACATGATGTTACATTGACATGCAAGGCAGAATCCTTCCGTGTGCTTAATGACAATGAAAGAAATGGTTGAGTACCAATTATTTAAGAATGAATGAATGAATGATACTTGTGTGCTTAAAATATTTACAGTATTGAAATGTTAAAATAATAAATACATAAAATCACTCGTAGCTAGAATACATTAAACATCAAAAAGTACCTATAGAAGGTGAATAGCACCACCAGTAATCACATTAAAACAATAAGGTGCTTTAATAAGCAGTTTAAATCTTTGCCTGCCTTAAGATGGAAAATAAGTGCATTCTAATGCAAGGTGACACACAACAGTATGGAAAAAAAGAGAAACAAAGACACCTAAAAAAAATTAGCAGCATCTGAACTTTGTGCAATCAGGGCAGTAAAGTGCATTTGGTCCTTATGATCAACCAATGGTATACAGTATCGACAGATAAAGTGCAGGATTAGTTATCTAACAGCCTGTTCCAGAATTGCCCATCCCCGGGATGAAATTGCAGTTGTTGTTCACTTTTTTTTTTCTTTCTTTTTTGGGATAAACTGTTTTTATCGATTTTAGGACTATGGACACAGTCTTTGAGCATCAACATTTGGATAAACCACAGCAAGATTCCAACAACCCTATCCAGCAGAATCCTATACATCTGACAGTGGCAGCGACTGGGGCTCACCCCTTTGAAATTTACAATATGTTGCCCAACGATTCCCCCCCCTCCCCCCTCCCCCACCTTGGAATGCTTCCGAGGGCAGCCCCTCACTTCGTAAACTGGTTTCTCCTGTCGCGCACACCAGTCAATTCTCCTTCTCCATTGCGATAGGGCTAGTGCATAGCTATTTTCCAGCCCACTGCAATGTCTCTCTTGGCCACCATGAGGGCAGTACCCAGAAAGATGTGTTCCATTCGTTTGCCCCCCCACACATTCCACCCAAAAGCACCATCAATGGAGACAACAGGACCTCCCAGCCCAGAGCCTCAGGAAGTTCCTGCAATACCGTGACCCAGTAGCGCTGGATAGATGGGCATGCCCATATCATGTGGTAAGTCAACAGAGGCTGTTTCACATTTAGGACAGGCAGGGTTTGGGAGAATCCTGGCTTGGTGTGGGCTGGTGAGGGAGCAGTATATGATTGTATAATTCTTAGGCGGGATGACTTAGTGATAGTCCACGGAGCCATCAATGCATCCCACCAGCCTTCTTCCTCCAGCGAGCCCAGCCATCGTTCCCACCTTACTTGAGAGTGGCTCAGGTCCCTTGGTGCATTGTTAATCAGTATTTTATATATTTGGGACACTTCCCCTTTGCCCATCGACCCCATCAATAGTTTAGACTCCAGCAGGCTATGTTTTGATAGTGGTTTAAAGTCAATAAAATGGGCCTGGAGATCATGGTGAAGCTGGAGATACTTATAAAATTGTGTGTGTGAAAGGTGGCAGCTGCTTGCAGCTCTTGAAAGGAACACATGTGCAAGCCCTGCCAGACGTCACCCAGTTGCGATATTCCCAAGGTCCTAGGGAATCGGCGCGCCATAGAGTATGTCCAGTATTTGAGAGAAGGTCAACATGCTCAATTCTAATTTATACGCTAGGTACAACCACCCACCTGTAAACAAGTCATGTATAAGGGTCTCTCTGGCAATACTGCAACGCTATGCGATGTCTTTTGCCCTGCCGAAAGAAACCTGTGATAGTATTATCCAAAGCGTAGAACCAGGAGCATAGCAGTGGAAACAATAAGTTCTGAAAAATATACAAAAACCTCGGGATGACCATCATTTTAAAAAGGGCTATGCAACCTAGTACATTCAAGGGAAGGAAACACCGTTTCAACATGTCTGCTGTCGCTCGTTGTGGTAGCTGCCTCATATTTAGGGGCCAGATTGGGCAGAAGGCCATCCAGGTACCCAGGTATTTAAAGCCTAGTTGCCTGATGGGTACTGTGTTGCCAATCAAAGCAGGTTTGAGATAAGGACAAAGGCACTAGCACCGACTTGAGGGTTCATTCGGAGCCCTAAGGCCTATTCGAAGCATCTCAGTAGATGAAGGCTACGTGGGCCACTGTCTGCTGGGTTGGCCAGGTAGAGGAGAACATCCGTATAGAGTGCTATGCGCTCCTCGTGGTTGTTGACCCATCTCCATCCCCTAAACAAAGGGTCGCTCCTGACCAATTATGCCAGCGGTTCCACTGCCAATGCGAACAAGAGGGGTAGAGGGGAGCAGCCCTGATGTGTTCCCCGGCGAATGGAAAAAGCTTGAGACGGAGTGCTGTTCACCAGCACTCCGGCTTCGGGATTCTCATATAGTGCCTTTATCAATCTACTAATTTGTGGGCCCATACCAGTCCACTTCAGCACCAAGTGCAGGTAGCTCCAGTCCACCGTATCGAATGCCTTTTCGAAATCCGCAAAAAGTAATGTCAGATCCTCAGACAGTTTGACGTTGGACAAAAGCTATGTGGAGCCTCCTGATACAGTGATGCATACCACGGTTCACCATAAATCCACACTGGTCCGGGTGTATAAGATAAGGCAATACCCGTGAAATATGGGCTGCCAGTATTGTAGCAAAGATTTTGATACCTCCATTTATGAGCAAGATGAGGGCGAGATTCACAGCTAAATGCAAGCAGTCCTGCCAAGACCATCTCCAGTCTTAAAGCCAGCAAAGGTATTCCTGCCATTTAAGGCCAAAGGGTTCTTTTGCTGTATTCCCCAAGATAGAACTTCCCTTTCCTCATGATGCCAACCATCAAAGAGGAGATGTTTAACAGGTTAGACTCAACCCATTCTCTCATTCATGGACTAATTGACCTTCAGCTTCATACCAGGTGTGGATTAACACTTGCTTTCTTTACATACTGATTGATGAAGTAACATTTTGCAAAATATATGGTGTGAGATTGTGTAAGATCAATGTGTGCTACTAAGCGTATTATGTTGTGAAATTACAGGTGCTAGGATGTTTTGCAGCCAATCTAGGATTCAAGGGGTGAATGGTTCAAAGGACTCTTTATTTTGTAAGGACCAAAGGAATCCGAATCCACCTGAATCCCAGCCATCCTAAACAACTGTTAGCGGCTGAGAAGGATGATTTTGGAAGGTAGTAGAAGGAATTTCCTGAGGATTTTAGTGATCAGTTCAGTTATTTTGAACGGGGATGCCATATCCTGCACACAAGGTGTAGGGTGTGCTTATTGCGTTGAGACTTTTGAAGAAATTATTGAAGAGGTCGTGTCATAGAAGCATAAAGCTGCGGAATCTTCAGATTGGCTAAGCCCAGTAGTGTTGGCAAAAAAATGGTGTTTCAAAATAAGAATTGTGTGGTTCTCAGATAGAAGCACATTTTTGGCATCCATTGCCCAACTTAAATGTAATGTTAGTGCCAATGTGACATTAGATTTATCTAAGGCTAATCAAATTAATTTACATCCCCAGTTGAAGCAGCATTTTGTTAGATTTATTACACTTTGTTGCACTTGAAAATGCTTACTGATGTGTTAGGTTGCCAGTTGGTTTGGCATCTGCTGTTTTTCAGTGTGTGATGCAAAGATTACCTGATTTAGACTTCTAGCTGCAGATTTCCTGTCTTTGAATTCTCCCCAGGTGTCAGACTGGATCTGGAAGATTTTTTAATGAGCAGTACTCCTGCGAGGCGGTAGGTGGCGTAGATTTAGCTCCATGTCAGTCATCAACCATGCTGGAAGTTACTTTGTGGTACAGATATAGGCTCTACCAATGCTCAGCAACTTCAGTGCATTTATTTCTGCGCCAGAACTTGGCTGTTCTGGAGAAGAGCTTCCCATCAGTTTTTTTTGTTGTTTTTACTGAAGTTTTTCTGGCATTTTGTCAACAATCTTTGAGTTTTTTCCTTCTGGCATGTCAAGGATGATGGGTTTTAAGCCCTGCGGAGCCCGTCATCAGCCAATGTTGGTAACGGATCCCTACCTCGTCTGCGGTGTTTGGAGTACGACCAAGATGCAAAGTCATGCTTCCATTGCCGGGCCATATATCTTAAGGCTTTGAGGGAAGCAGTCCATAAAGCTGATGGCAGCCCGGAGCGCAACTCCATCCAGGTCCAAGTCCCGGTCGAGGGGAAGGTCCTGGGACCGGTTGCGGAGTGTGGAGGAGTTGTTATCCCACTCCAAGTCCTGGAGGCGATCTGGTAAGTCAAGGCACAAGAAGAGCAAAAGGTCAAAGCAGTCTTTGACTTCTCCTCGTCCATCAGATGATGAAATGAGGAAGCGTCAGCATTCTAGGCCTCATTCCCCAAACCTGTGCCTGGGCAGCTTGGAGTCTCCCTGACTTTCTGTAAGCCTGAGTGACCCCTGCCCAAATCAGAGTTCTGTGATGCCATGCACCTCATTTTTGGGCAGTCCGACCCCATCAACATGCCTTTGGACCCAGCGGAGTCAGAAGAGGCCTCATCTGGTTCTGCGCTGGCTGCTTCGGCCTAAGCACTGTTAGGCCCCCTTAGGGATCCAGTCCTGGATCCAGACCAGTGCCGGTCGTACCATCTCAACCTTCCCCAGTGCCAGTTTCAGTGCCAACGCTCCTGGCAGCCACCATCGGCACCATCCCCATTGTCATCCCTGACTCTGACACGGAGGCCAATGGGCGATGTCCAACTCTGACACTGGCTGGAGCTTTGCATCCTAGATCGGATCCTGATCCCTATTCCCTTAGGCTAGGCCTCAGGGAGGACTGAGAGGGCGTGAGGATCTGGGTGAAGCCTGTACACTGGATTCTTCTCCAGATTGCTGCTATGCTTTCTCCCCCCTATCGTGGCGATGGAGCTTCCTATGCATGGTGGTACGGAGGGCGGCAGAGGTGCTAGAACTTCACTACCCTCAATGGCAGTCAAGGCGAGTCCCTTGATCGAGGTGCAACTGGTGGGAGTTTCTACATCGGAACCCTTATTCTAGTTAAGTAATGCTCTCACGGACGTCCTTTTGGGTACCTGGTCCCAACCCATTTCAGAGACTCCTGTGAATAGGATGATTGTCTGGTTGGGTCCCCAGGAGCGGGGCGATGGAGACAAAGTCATGCAGCACTCCCTACTCCTGAGAGCTGGGCGGTCCAAGCCTCAACTTCCCAAGGTGCTTTCCCGACTGCTCCCCACTGGATAGGGAATCCAGGAGGCTTGATTCTTTTGGCAAGAAACTGTTTTCTTCCGCCAGCCTGGCATTACAGTCCATGAACGCCACATGCCTTTTAGCCCATTAGTCCCTAACTCTGTGGGACACGGTGCACAAGTGCTACCACAAATCTCCGAGGAGGCCTGGGCCTTACTCTTTCAGGCTGTTGCCAATGGGAGAGACACAGCAAAGTTCACAATTTGTTGCAGACTTGATGTGACCCACTCACTAGGTAGAGCGGTTTCCCCAACAGTGACCTCGAGGCACCATGTCTGGCTTTTCTGTGGGTGTCCAAGCTTCCCTTATGGACATTCCCTTTGGTGACACCCATCTCTTTGGAGACGAGGCAGATTCAGTGCTTAAGCATTTTATGGTCTCTCGGGCCAGGTCCTTGAGACTCGCAGTGCCCTCACAATCCTCCCAATGTGCATTTCACTACTTTGTGGCTATGGAAGGGGCCTCCAGCCATTCCCGCCCAGCCACCATGCTACGCATGATGCCCATCCTCTGCGTGGATGAGGGCGTGGTATCCACCCACCTCCATGACCTCATGGATCAGGTGGCCAGCGGCCTGGTCAGTCCACTGACACCCTTGCCAACCCCTATCCCCTCCCTCCCTAACCCCCGCCCCCTTAAAAGGCTGCCTTAAAACCCCCCTAGTCTACCTCTGTACCACCACGGGGACCCATTTGGCAGCGGGGTTCGCATCACCTGCCCCACTGCCAGTCAGTAACCTTCCACAGGTGTGTTTTGCAGATTGTTTGTTTGATGAAGCTACTTCCTCCCCTTTGAAACCACCCCCCATGCCACCATCTCATAATCAGATGATGGAGAATCATCTGTCTCTTCTCCGTGAGGAAGTTGTGGCTGTCTTGGCCAAGAAAGCCATAGAGAGGGTTCAAGTGGCAGAGGTAGGCTGTGGTTTCTATTCTCACTACTTTCTGCTTCATAAAAAGGACAAGGACCTTCTCCCTATTTTAGACCTCTGAGCCCTCAATCTCTTTCTCAAGAAGTTCAAAATGCTCACATTGGCTCAGGTCTTGTCTGCCCTGGACCCAGGAGACTGAATGGTAGCGTTGACTTGCAGAATGTTTTTCATATATCCATCCTGCCTGCCCAAGGATGTTACCTGTGGCTCACAGTAGGTCACAAGCACTTTCAGTTCACTGTGCTTCCCTTTGGCCTTACCAGGCAAAGGCTTTGTGCCTCTGGACATGACTGGAAGAGCAGGACATATCCCTGGTGGTTCAATATCTGGTAGGCTCTCTTAACACCAGAGCAGACAAACACAGGCACGGATGCCTGGTAGATCACAAATGACATCTCCTTCCAGAGGTTGCACAAGGTCTCTCAGCAGTGGGGAGAGCCTTGGTCAGATTTGTTCAACTCTGCCGAGAATGCTCAACGTCAGCATTTGTGCGCGCTGGAGTTTCCAAGACTGCTGTCGTTCGGAGACGTTTTTCTTCTTGAGTGGAACTCGGGCCTCCTGTCTGCCTTCCACCCACACCACTTCTGCCCAGAGTTCTCAAGAAGATAAAGAATGACTGGGCCCAAGTAATCCTTGTGGCTCCATATTGGGCACGGACAGTCTCATATCCTGAGCTGCTGTGCATGTCCATTGATTCTCCGATCAGACTGCACCTCCAGGAAGATCTTCTGTTGCAGCAGCAGGGGAGGGTTTTTCATCCAAACCTGTACACTTTCCACCTTCTTGCGTGGCGTTTGGGTGGAGGTGGTTGACAGATTTTGACCTTCCTCCCAAAGTCTTTAACATCAGCTTGGCAGCCAGTCGTCCCTTCACTAAAACGGTATAAGTTTGTTGTTGGAAAAAATTGTGGCATGGTCACAGACAAGTCTTTTGATCCCCTTGCTGCCCCTCTGAGGTTTTACTTTTCATTCTTTTCCTTGCCTAACAGAGTTCTGCTTTGGGAACTCTTGAGGGCAATTTATCTGCCATTTCTGCCTTCCTGCAGTTGCCTAATCAACCATCCTTGTTTAAGTCTCCTATTGTACATAGGTTCCTCAAAGGACTTACTCTTCTCTCCGCCCCCTTCTCTTTTCATTATGCCCCAGTGGGATCTTAATTTGTTTCTGACTTTTTGATGTGTGCTCCTTTCGAGCCCCTGCACAATTGTCCACTCTGGCTTCTCACTTTGAAAACAGCCTTCCTTGTGGCAATTACATCTGACTGCAGAGTGAGTGATCTGCAGGCTTTATCTTCTTAGCTGTCCTATCTCTATGTATATCCTGACAAAGCGGTGCTTTTCATGTAGGCCAGTTGATCAGCCTGCCTACTTTTTACGCACCCTCACATCCTTCTAAGGAAGAGGAGACACTCCACTGCCTAGACCTAAAAAGGGTGTTGGCTTTCTACCTTGATCGTACCGTTGAGGTCCGGGTGGATGACCAACTCTTTGTGGGCTATGTGTGTGGAAGGAAAAGTCGGGTGGTACAGAAGAGAATCATCCCTCATTGGATCGTGCTCTGCATCAAGATCTGTTACTCGCTGGCCAAAAAGCAACTTTCTGAAGGCTCATTCCATCAGAGCTGAAGCTGCCACTGGTGTTAGCACGCTAAGTTCTGGTCCTGGCCATTTGTCAGGCAGCCACGTGGGCCTCTCTGCACACTTTTAACAAATGTTACTGCTTGGACGGACAGTCAGGTCTGTAGGGATCTCATTTGAAAGTAGTTGGCAGACCCACCTCCAGGAATGGTATTGCTTGAGTATCTATTCAAAGGTAAGGAATCTGAAGCTAGAAGTCTCGGTCATATGAACAAGTTACTTACCTTTGGCAGCACCTTACTTGGTAGAGACTATATCTAGCTGCAGATTCCTTACTAGCCCACCCAACCTCCCTGCTCTGTGAATGGATTTCCTAGGGCCAGGATGACCCCTTTCAGGGCCCTAGTTTTGACACACCAGTGGTAAGTGTTCTTCATGACTATGCGCGTCTGGCGTGGAAAGACGTGAAGAGAAACTGATGTTGGCGCACCTGTGTGGCGCCTATATATGTACTGCAGTGTCATTTCTGGGGCAGTCAACGACTGACGCAGAGCCTATCAACGCCACCTACCGGCACGCAGGGGTACTGCTCACTAAAAGTTTTCCAGGTCCAGCCTGGGGAGAATTCAAAGGTAAGGAATATGCAGCTAGATATAGTCTCTATCGCATAAGGCATTATTTGGGTGATATGTTGAGGAAAGCAACCTAGTGTGATTGAAGCCAGGTTGGGAGACCATTTAATGTTGAATGTGCTGTATATGTATGTACTGATGTCATTCAAGCAATTTCTTGCCAGATGGCAGTCAAGGAGCATATGTTTCAGATCTCAGTGGAAATTCTGACACCATCTTTATGATATGTGGTGTTTAGTCTTAATACTTCACCTCTGGTTTTTACCTTAACCCTGTCCCCAGTGGCAGACTTTGCATCAGCCGATGGTCTACAGCTGTTCATACTAGGCTATTACGTTATCCGAACAAAGCCAAGGGAAGAAGCAGAATCCAGCCTAGTGCTGACTCCCATATCCATATGCCATTACCTCTAGGGGTCTTTGAAAAATTGTACCAATTTTTAGGATAATCCTGGGCTCATATTGAACAAAAGCCTTCCATATGCTAAAGGCGTTCCAGAGTTATAGGAATTCTGCATATGGTACTCCATGCCAAGATCTGCATTCATTCTCTTCAGCTTCATCTGGCAGGAAGCTGGGTCCAACTGCTGGATGACCTGCTGAAGCTCATCTCAGCCATTTGTGGTTCTGACTTTGCAGTGGTCCCTATGGGCTATACTTCTGTTTCCTCCTATGGAAGGTTGCTGAGACCACTAAGTATAGATAGAAAGTAGGATGCATTGTTGGGCTCTCGCCATCAGTGCTTTGTGGCACAAGTCTGATACGTCCTTACACATAAATGTGCTTGAACAGAAGGCCATCTTTATACCACAGGATGCTTTACTGAGATCCTTAATTAGGATTAGCAACAAGGCCAATGCCACAGCCTCCTTCTGTGTAATGAAGCAAAGTGGCCCCCACCCCACAACTGTACTGGCTGGCAGAATGTACTGTAAGGTCAAGCCTTGCAACACCTTGTTTTTCTGTTCCTGTTCGTCTTCTGTATTGCAGAGATCAACCTCTTCAAACTGTATACATTTAGTAGGCATATGCACTCGCCACACAAGTGGAAAGCTCTCCCAAGAGCCCTTGGCACCCATCAATATGCACCTTTCCCACTCACCTGATCTCCTTATGTGACAAGTTCTCCTCCTTGATGGGCAAGTATTCTCCTGCTCCCTAGGAAACGGACTAATTCTGAAGTGATGTGTACAAAAAAGTGATGATTGGAATGTTTAAATTAATCTCAGCCACTGGTAATTACTTGGGTCACACCCCAATGTAGCATTATTTTGCACACCATGCCACCCTCAGTTTGGACCCAGGCATATGTAAAAAAAAAAAAATGGACCCTGTTCAATTGGGAACAGTCCAACCCGAACTGCCAGGCCAGGTCCTCCCTGAACCTGAAAACAAGCACCCCAGGACCAGTTTCACCCTAGTTAGGGCTCATCAGACGGGTATAGCTTGGTTCCAGTGACTCAGTTTGACATGGGACCCACTTCTGGGAATACCTGTCCCACTTAGGGCGACAACTAAAGTATCTTGAAAAATGATTGATACAATGCTTGAATTAATACTGAAGTGAGGCGTTCTTGGATGCCTTTCATCCAATTCCACTAATTCGAAAGATTTTTGGAAAATAAGAGAGGGCCCGATGCTTGTAAGCTTCGACTTTTCCTTACCTAGTAGGTTTCTCTGACCTGCTCCAACTGCTTCAGAATGACGAAAGCCACATTCCCAGGGTAAAGGCTGTAGCATACCCTCTTCTGTTCTATGAGAACTTGAACTTCTGCATAGCCTTCAAGATTGTTTCACCAGAACTCAGGTCGATAGAGATGAGTGTCCTCTAGCAGAATCTTGTGTACTCTTATGCTAAGACTGTGATACCTGCAATCCTCTATCACTGAAACTCCGGTCAAGGGATGGAACATCATGATTATAGCCCAGATGTCCTGGACTCATTTAGACAAAGGCAGGTATGATTTTGGCAAGCTGATTGATAACCCCTAATGATTTCAACAGGTCAACCATCATTTGGATATGGCATACGATTGGCTGAGTCAAGCACTTAAGCAGCCAATAGAGGTATGGGAAGACTGGTATTCCAAACCTCAGCAGATGGGCTGTGACCACCACCACCACCCCCCCCGAGGTACACTGGTAAGGCCAGAGGGTAGCATGAAGAACTGAAAATTCTCTTGGCCTAACTCTGAAAACGTAGGTAATGTTTTGCAGAACAGGAATGTGAAAATGGTCGTCCTGCAAGTTCAGCGCTACCATCCAGTCGTCTTGATCCAGGGCAGACAGAACTTTGGCCCGTATGAGCATCTTAAACTTGGCGTTCCAGAGAAAGAAATTCATACAGTGCAGGCCAAGGATAAGGTGAAGGCACCAGGAAACAACATGGATAGCAACCTGTTCCAATTTCTGAAACCGGCACCCTCTCGATTGCTCCTTTGACAAGAGAGCCTGAACTTCTTCAGACTATGGACAAATATTCTTCTGGGACTTGTAGTGTTGGTGGTAAGTACAGAGGATAAAAAAGAAAAGGTACAGAATATGCGTGTTGCATGGTCTGGAGCATCCATTGATTGGACGTGATGCTCCTCCTGGAGGTGAAATGTGATGCAACCCCCCACCCTCTACTCAGTGACTGTGGGCCACTGAGACTGCAGCAGTTGTGGGGGAAACGGTTGGGATTTGGTATTTTGTTGTCCCTGGAGAGAACGGGTGCGGGGTCACGGGGGAGCCCCTGGATCTACCCCGAAAGGTATGGGAGGCCTATTGTGATAAGACACGTATTGATTTTTCCTCTACTGGTAGCCCCTTCTGAAGCCTTGAAAGGGACAATGCAGTTGGCGGAATTGCCGGACCAGCAGAGCTAATCCAGGAGAGACAGCGGTGGTCTTATTTTCTTTAAACTGTTCAAGGGCCGAGTCCACCTTCCCTCCGAGCATACTGGAGCCATCAATAGGCATGCCCTTGAAGGACTGCTGAACATCTGAAGAGAAGCCTGTGGAGCTACTCCAGGTGAGGTGCCTAACATCACACTGGTACTGACTACCCTTCCCAGACAGTCTGTGGTGCCCAAGCCAGATTTTATAAATATTTTGCTGTTCCTTGCCTGTATAAGATCAGACACAGGAAAGTTAGGCAGATGTCATCTGGGACAGCTGGCAAAATGTCTGCAAATTATCCCATAGTGCATTTGAATAGCGATTTGCCCAGGAGGCATGTTGTATTTAAAAACCTGAGGACAAGGCTGGCCGAGCACATTTGTTTAGCAAACATCTCCATTCTCGTGGATTCCTTTTCAGGGGGAGTAGTATGGAATGCATTGAGGTTCGAGCGACTAATGGATTTTTGGCCCACTAAACTCTCTGAATTGGAGTATTGTAATAAAAAGTTTGGGTCTCCAGAGCTGGTCTGTGCCATCTTGCCACCTGCTGATTAACTAGAGGGCAAGATCCTGGCTTTGCCCAAAATGTTGATTAATCAGGAGTAGAGGTTCCTGGTTCAACTGTGCTGGGTTGAAGACTTTCGTAAGAACATTAGTCTTGACTTTCTTTGTTGCTTAAGGTGATATCAAGAATCTCTGCCACACTCCGAATGACTGTTGAAATGGAGGCAGACTTATCAGGTGCCATAGTTGGATTCGGTGAGGAAAGACCAATGTCCGTGGAAGTGTCCAGAGCACCGGCCTCCTAGAGGTCATCAAAGAAATTGCCATCGTCCTATTGGTCATCATCATCGTTGTCCCTGTCTTCATCCCCAGCAGCATATTGTGGGGTGGAGGTGTCTGGTTCAGGGGGGGGGGGGGTGTGTGTGTGTGTGTGTGTGTGTGTGTGTGTGTGTGTGTGTGTGTGTGTGTGTGACAGACACAGGGGTTTACCTGCCAATGATCCAGCAGGTGCACTGGCACCTTAGTCCAGGTTGTAGGCTATCTCCAGAATTGTCGAAAATTGGGCACACATTGGCCGACCCAAACGCACTGTTGGCCCATCCAGATATAAATTCCTGGAATCTGGCCTAAGTGGCATTAAGTGTAGTGCCAAGGGAAATCGTGCAGACACCGGGGCTGAAGGCATAGAAGTCAGGAAAGAGGTCAGCTTCTGTCTAAGGCTGAGGGGCACAGCTGGCGTTGAGCATGGATCAGCTGAAGATAAAACAAATGGAGGCTGCTCAGATTCATGTGGCCTAAAAGTGCTCCAGAGGGACCCAATGACGTATCAGAACAAAGGTCCATGGCCACCTTTAGCTGTTTAAGCTGTTCTCGTGTTGCTATGGGTTCGGAGAGTAGCTGAAGCGGGACTAGCATTGGAACCTATTCTGCAGAGGGGGGAATAACACCATAGTCTAGAGCGTGTTAGTCGAAGTACAGCCCGCGGGCCGCCAGCGGCCCCACGGACCTACCTTGGCGGCCCGCAGACACGTACAAGAAACGGCATATAATAATGGCCGCAGTATATAAACATAGAAGAGGGCCGCGGGAGCATGCGCAATAGTGGCTTCTTTGCGCATGCTCCCGCGGCCTTCTATGTTTACGTACGGCAGCCATTATTTATGGCGTTTCCGTGACGATCCTGGAAGTCAAAGCCCCATAAAAGTCAGCACTTGCAGCTAACTTTTACAGGGCTTTTTCGTCTGCTTCCTGTCACCGGCTCCACGTCTGCTGCCCCCCTGCCTGCCTGCTGTTCTACATTTGGGGCATCTTTACAGTGCTTTATTGAGGCAGGTAAGGCTCTTTGGTTATTTATTTATTTGTTTTTAATGTAGTGTGTGTGTTACTGGGGTAGGGGTGAGAGCAGATTGCGCTGTGTGTGTTACTGGGGTAGGGGTGAGAGCAGATGGTGCTGTGTGTGTTACTGGGGTAGGGGAGAGAGCAGATGGCGCTGTGTGTGTTACTCTGGTAGGGGTGAGAGCAGATGTTGCTGTGTGTGTGTGTTACTGGGGTAGGGGTGAAAGCAGATGGCGCTGTGTGTGTGTTACTGAGGTAGGGGTGAGAGCAGATGGCGCTGTGTGTGTTACTGGGGTTGGGGTGAGAGCAGATGGCTCAACATATGTTTGCGAAAGTTCGTTTTCCACAATGGGACTTTTGAAGAGTAAATTCAGAAATAAGCTAACAGACTTACATCTGGATCAGCTCTTAAGGCTTGCTGTTTCAGACATAATACCAGATTACAGAACACTAATAAGAGACATGAAGTGCAAAATAAGTTCTTAGTATGTCTTCCTTTGACATACCTATTTTCCAGACTCAGAAAACTGTGCTGCATTGGGCCTGTGCTGAATATCCTGTTCACAAGGATTACCATGCCATACCTCTTAAGATTACTAGTGTCTGATAATAAAAATGTTTTTCAAAATGTCCTCTTTGTAGGTTTGTAGTTATACCTGGATTCAAAATGCAGCATTGTTTAGCAATGTTTTGAAAAAGGGGGTGGGGTGGTTGTGCCCCCTATAAAGGGCCCCCCCCCCGCTGTCACTTCAGTGTGGCCCTCGGCCGCAAACCATACTGCAATTTTGGCCCCCCGAGAAAAAGTTTGTGACTACCCATGGTCTAGAGGTACCTGGACTATTGTGCGACTCAGAGTGGCGCGACGAGGACGAGCCTTGTTTCAACTTTTTTGTGTGACGTTGTAGACTTACCAGAAGTCCGTGACCTGGATAACAACCAGTTGCAGGAGTGGCCTCAAGAGTCAGAGCTAGAGCGGGCCCGCAGAGAGCGTTTTCTTCAATTTACTGAGTTCGATGAAAGTGAGTTTTGCTTCCCAGTCATGGATGGCTTTGTTCATCTTGGTGCATCATGTTCACTTCTCTGAGTTGTGCGTGGAACCGAGACCCCGTAGACCACCGTCATGGGTGTCTGTCACCAGCAGTTGTTGGCTATAGTCACGCACTAGTTTTAGGGAGTGACATCATCTGCACACCGAAGAAAATATGTGGGAAAAATATGTCAGCAATGACAGGTTTGTAGAAGCGCTGAATCGGCCTTGGAAGGCGCCAAGTAATTGCTTCAAAAGTTTCCTGATCCCCTCTCACTCCAGGAGAAATTCACAAGTTGAGGAGTCTGTCGTTAGACAGTCTCTACCAAGAAAGGCATTACATTAGGCAAGTAACTTGTTCATTTTACCCTCATATGTCATTCTCTGCATAGGTGCCGCCATACACCAGCTTTGCCTTTCATGGCCAGTTGACCACTCCACAATACTTGTTAATGTTAATACCTGCTCATGGTGTCAAAGCTGAGAGAGGGAAACTACATGTCCCTCAAAATCAGGTTTATCTAGATGGCGGCTTTCTATTGAATATTTTTCTCTCTATGATAGGTATAGCACCATACCACACACTTCGGTACGTACTTTATGTACCCTCACAGAAATTGAATTACTTTTCTCCGATGAATTGGGGCGATCTCAATCTTTAGGCTCGATCACTCTGCTTCTATGTGCTTAGCAATACCTGGCTGTCTTCCCACCTCACGAGCCTGGGAGGTGCACGGCTAGACATTTTTTCCGGGGACTAACTTTCCTCATTCCTGCCCCCTTTGGCCAGCTGTATGTATTCCTTTGGGCTGCTCTGTCTTCCTCTGTAAATGCTCCCTTGGAAACACTTCAATATTCCTCTATGCCTCTGATGCTTAACCCTCTTTTCGCAGCCATCCTTTCCCTCCTGTGCCTTCCTGTTTCGGTGCCGATATCTGCATCGACCGCTTCCCTAACCCTGAAGTTTTCTCAGCACTTCGGTTTCCTTTTTTGCCACCAGGTACAAGTCCATCCGATATCACTACTCTTACTTGTCCAGACAAATTCTTGCACCTAACCAAGCTGCTCACTTCAGGCACGCAGCAGCTGCTTCATATACTCTGCCCTCACTCCTCTCACATGATGTGTTGATGAGATGCCTGGCGTCTGTCTGTAGGAATGCAGTGCCTTGTCAACCTGTTTGATTGCTGTCACAGCATGTCTGCAGTCATTTCACGCTGTCGCTGCCCCACGGTATTATCGTTATTTCATCATTGCCTTTGCAGGCCTCTACAGTCGGAGGTTAGTGAGAAGGAAAGTTGCCATGAACAGTTTGTGATGCGGCCGTTCCGGACCACACCTTGCCATACCTGTCTGTTTAGGGGTCACTTTGAGAAATGTTTGGCTTGTCTCTGCGGTTTCTCCTTAGTAGCTTTTAGGGGAGCTTGACCTTGGCCACCACAGTTTTTGTTTCACTTTCTGCCCCGAGCGCGCAAGGCGAATATCTAAACTACTTATTGTCAGTTTTACTCAGAAAATGGCTATTCTCCTTAAATTAGGCAAACCCGTCTCTGATTGTATATACTGTATGTTTCTGTCGATGTGTGTTTCGGGTACCTTTCTGCCGGAAAAAGTACATACTTAACCACTCCCACAGGGGCATTTTGAAAGGTAACTCCGATTTCTATATGTGTTGTGAACCTGTATACATTTTAAAAAGACACCGTAAACTTGCTCACAAAGTACAGTTTCCTTCACACGCACGCGCAGCTACTCACACCATCCTTTGATTTCTGTGCAATCTCTCAGACATAAGATAAGAGTTTATAAATGGTAATTTTATAATGAGCTGAAAACTTATTCAATCCTAAACCAAGCAATTGACTTTAGGGATCGTTTGAATGAGACAGCTGCTCAAGACAAAAATACATTTTGATTCAATCTTGGTCTGTCAGTATCCGTCAGAGAACTAAAGCAAGTGGCAGAGGCACGATTCATCTCAAGGACAACCGACATATCACAATGCTTTAAAAAAACTGCCTTTGAGACTTCAGCACTCAGAATTCAACTGCCGGTCCCAGGGCTTAAAAATCAAACACAAGCTTTTTGGCAAATTAAATGCGTTTGACTTGCACGTAGTACCAAAAGAAGCCACAGGATGGTGTCATTACCTTATACATTTCACATTAAGAAGCAGAGCGTCGTCGTAGCCGCTTCACCTGAGACAGTGGTTTTCAATAGCAAATGTAAAATCCCGCGATATGCTATGTCGCTGGTAGTGTGGAACTCAATAGTTGCTGCTAGCTAGCTGACAGATAGTTATTTATAGCCAAAGCTATTGTCAGTGATGTATACATTGTAGCATAACGGAATGACAGTACTGTAGTTTTCTCTGTGTGTATGTATATATCTATATGAAGTGTCTGCACCTACGAGGGTGAAACACTTATATATTTTTCTCTGCTGATGAAGGGATTGACCCAGAAACACGTGTCCAGAGATGATTTTATAACCTAAGACCTGGAATAATGAAACTGCTTAAAGAATTCACTGTGAGGTGCTAGCTTTGCTTTTTCTTCCCGTTTTATATAACCTGTTGGGAGTGCGCTTTCACATGAGGACAACTTCGTTTTTGATAATTACCTGGCCTGTCCAGCCGGGAAAGCAGCACCACTGCACATCGAAGCAGGTCTGTGTGACTAAAAATGGATTGTCACATATGAGCAATCAGGTTGGGATATTCACAGCAAATCTGACAATTTTACTTTGGATTCGCCTACATAGGTTTTGCACTTTGTCTCATTATTTTGTTTGGCTCCAGCAACCCACTTGGGGCAGAATGAAAAAATTGCAGGACTACCACAACCAGCATGCACTGTTACTCACTTGAGAGGCCCACTGGGGCTGACTAGTATTTACAGAGACTAATCAGGTGCCTGTAATTAGACAAGCTGATGCCATGCTGGTCTTTTCACTAAGAAACAAATGCCTGGAACACTTCCAGCACTGGCTGCACCTATGAGGGTGAAACACTTCCATATTTTTCTCTGCTGATGAAGGGATTGACCCAGAAACACGTGTCCAGAGATGATTTTATAGCCTAAGGCCTGGAATAATGAAACTGCTTAAAGAATTCTCTTTTATATAACCTGTTGGGAGTGTGCTTTCACATGAGGACAACTTTGTTTTTTATATATATATATATATATGTTCGATGGCATGTGTAGCTGCAGATACACATGCTGTGCACATCCCGCCATCTGGTGTTGGGCTCGGAGTGTTACAAGTTGTTTTTCTTCGGAGAAGTCTTTTCGAGTCACAAGACCGAGGGACTCCTCCCATTTCGACTCCATTGCTCATGGGCGTCAACTCCATCTTAGATTGTTTTTTTTCCGCCATTGGGTTCGGACGTGTTCCTTTTCGCTCCGTGTTTCGGGTCGGAAAGTTAGTTAGAATCTCGGAAAAATCGTCGGTATTGTTTGCGTTCGGTATCGGGTTAGTTACAACAGATCGACACCGAATTAAGAAGAGCTCCGGTGGCCCTTCGGGGTTTTTTCGATCCCCGTCGGGGCCTGGTCGGCCCGGCCACGTGTCTCTTCAAGGCTGATGGAACGGACCCCATTCCGCTTCTGTCCAAAATGCCATAACAAGTATCCATATACAGATCAACACCTGGTCTGTAACTTGTGTTTGTCACCAGAACACAAGGAGGATACTTGTGAGGCCTGTCGAGCGTTTCGGTCCAGAAAGACACTCAAGGACCGAAGAGCAAGAAGACTGCAAATGGCGTTGGCGCCGACAGGACAAGGGCGTTTCGAGGAGGAGGAAGAAACATTCTCCATCCAGGATTCGGACTCGGAGGAGATCGATCCTGAGGAAACGCCGAAAACCGTGAGTGAGACGTCGACAAAGAACTCACAAAAAGACTGCTAAAGCCCAGGGGACGCCACCACCAACAGGCCATGGCTTAACCAGAAAAATAGGTGACCGTCCATCGGCACCGAAAAAGGGCGAGCTGGTGTCGAAGTCATCCGACTCCGGTCGAGATACAGGCACGCAGCAATCTCGGGCCCGAGAGAGTGGCTCCGAAAAGATTCGGCATCGAGACAGCGGCACCGAAATGGGTCGGCACCGAGAGGGCACGACCCCAAAAGCAAAAAAGATTTCGTCGGAGCCGAAAAAAGCAGCCGAAAAGGTTTCAGTGCCGAAACATCCGGCCTCCGAACCGAAAATTAGTTCCTATTCAGAGGAACAAGGACTGTCCTCACAAATGAAGACACACAGATTTGAACAAGAATTAGAGACAATACAGCCAGATCACACGCAAAGGCGTCTCTTTATTAAAAAAGATACAGGGAAGATCAGCACTCTTCCTCCAATCAGAATGAAACGAAAACTTGCCTTCCAAGACAAGGACAAGGACAAACAGCCACAAGCAAAAGTGGCTAAACAAGTAACACCATCCCCATATCACTCTCCACAACCATCACCGGTAGCCACTCCACCAATGATTCAATCCCCAACTCATACGGGGATGAGTCAAGATGACCCTGACGCATGGGACCTTTACGACGCACCAGTGTCAGATAATAGTCCTCAATGCTATCCAGCGAGACCCTCGCCACCAGAGGATAGTACAAGCTACGTTCAAGTGGTATCAAGGGCAGCAGCATTTCACAATGTCAGCCTTCACTCAGAACCCATTGAAGATGACTTCCTTTTTAATACACTGTCGTCTACGCACAGTCAATATCAAAGTCTGTCGATGTTGCCCGGAATGCTAAAACACTCCAAACAAGTGTTTGAGGAGTCTGTCAAAGGGAGAGCCATTACTCCAAGAGTAGATAAAAAAATATAAGCCGCCACCAACAGACCCAGTGTACATCACACAACAGCTATCACCAGACTCTGTTGTAGTTGGAGCAGCGCGCAAAAGAGCCAACTCTCATACTTCAGGAGACGCGCCACCTCCAGATAAAGAGAGTAGAAAATTTGACGCAGCAGGCAAAAGGGTGGCGGCACAGGCAGCAAACCAGTGGCGTATTGCAAATTCGCAAGCTTTGCTAACCAGATATGATAGGGCCCATTGGGACGAAATGCAACACCTTATTGAACATTTACCAAAGGAGTTCCAAAAAAGAGCGCAGCAAGTGGTAGAAGAGGGGCAAAATATCTCCAATAATCAAATTCGATCAGCAATGGATGCTGCAGACACAGCTGCTAGAACTGTCAACACAGCAGTAACAATAAGGAGGCATGCATGGCTGCGTACATCAGGATTTAAACCAGAGATACAGCAAGCTGTGCTGAATATGCCATTCAACGGACAGCAGTTGTTTGGGCCGGAGGTGGACACTGCAATAGAAAAACTTAAAAAAGACACTGACACAGCCAAAGTCATGGGCGCACTCTACTCCCCGCAGAGGCACATTTCGAAAGACACAATTTCGAGGGGGGTTTCGAGGGCAGACCACAGAAGCCACAACCTCACAAACAAAGCCCACTTACCAGAGCCAGTATCAGCGGGGAAGTTTTCGGGGACAATATAGAGGAGGACAGTTTCAAAGAAACAGAGGAAAGATCCAAAGTCCCAAAACTCCTCAAAACAAACAGTGACTTCAAGGTCACAAATCCCCAACACACAACACCTGTGGGGGGGGAGACTAACCACGTTTTATACACATTGGGAGGAAATAACAACAGACACTTGGGTCTTAGCAATTATCCAGCATGGTTATTGCATAGAATTTCTCAAATTCCCTCCAAACGTCCCACCGAAAACACACAATATGTCAAAACAACATATAGATCTTCTAGGACTAGAAGTTCAGGCATTGCTACAAAAAGAAGCAATAGAATTAGTACCAAAAGAACAATTAAACACAGGAGTTTACTCACTGTACTTCCTGATACCCAAAAAAGACAAGAGCCTGAGACTGATACTAGATCTCAGAACATTAAATACCTACATCAAATCAGACCACTTTCACATGGTTACTCTACAAGACGTAATCCCACTGCTCAAACAACAAGACTACATGACAACACTAGACCTAAAGGATGCATATTTCCATATACCAATACATCCTTCCCACAGAAAATACCTAAGGTTTGTATTCCAAGGGATACATTACCAATTCAAAGTGTTGCCATTCGGAATAACAACTGCGCCAAGAGTTTTTACAAAATGCTTAGCAGTAGTAGCTGCACATATCAGAAGTCAGCAAATACATGTGTTCCCATACCTAGACGATTGGTTAATCAAAACCAATACGCTAAAACGGTGTTCAAAACACACAAAATATGTCATAGAAATCCTACACAAACTAGGTTTCTCAATCAACTACGCAAAGTCACACCTGCAGCCGTGTCAAACACAGCAATACTTAGGAGCAACAATCAACACAGCAAAAGGGATTGCTACTCCATTCCACAAAGAGTACAAACATTTCACAATGTAATACAGGCCTTTGTATCCAAAACAAAGATTACAAGTCAAAATAATAATGAAACTACTAGGCATGATGTCCTCATGCATAGCCATTGTCCCAAATGCAAGGTTACACATGCGGCCCTTACAACAGTGCCTAGCATCACAATGGTCACAAGCACAGGGTCAGCTTCTAGATCTGGTGTTGATAGACCGCCAAACATACATCTCGCTTCAATGGTGGAACAGTATAAATTTAAACCAAGGGCGTCCTTTCCAAGACCCAGTGCCACAATACGTGATAACAGATGCTTCCATGACAGGGTGGGGAGCACACCTCAATCAACACAGCATCCAAGGACAATGGGACATACAGCAAAAACAGTTTCACATAAATCACCTAGAACTGTTAGCGGTATTTCTAGCGCTGAAAGCATTTCAACCCATAATAACCCACAAATACATTCTTGTCAAAACAGACAACATGACAACAATGTATTACCTAAACAAACAAGGCGGGACACACTCAACACAGTTGTGTCTCCTAACACAGAAAATATGGCATTGGGCGATTCACAACCACATTCGCCTAATAGCACAATTTATTCCAGGAATTCAGAATCAGTTAGCAGACAATCTCTCATGGGATCACCAACAGATCCACGAATGGGAGATTCACCCCCAAATACTGAACACTTACTTCCAAATTTGGGGAACACCACAAATAGATCTATTTGCAACAAAGGAAAACTCAAAATGCCAAAACTTCGCATCCAGGTACCCACAACATCAGTCTCAGGGCAATGCGCTATGGATGAACCGGTCAAGGATATTTGCGTACGCTTTTCCCCCTCTCCCACTCCTTCCATATCTAGTAAACAAGTTGAGTCAAAACAAACTCAAACTCATACTAATAGCACCAACATGGGCAAGGCAACCTTGGTACACAACACTACTAGACCTGTCAGTAGTACCTCATGTCAAACTACCAAACAGACCAGATCTGTTAACACAACACAAACAACAGATCAGGCATCCAAATCCAGCATCGCTGAATCTAGCAATTTGGCTCCTGAAATCATAGAATTCGGACACTTAGACCTCACACAAGAATGTATGGAGGTCATAAAACAGGCTAGAAAGCCTACCACTAGACACTGCTATGCAAATAAGTGGAAAAGATTTGTTTATTACTGCCATAATAATCAAATTCAACCCTTACACGCATCTACAAAAGATATAGGTGGTCATTCTAACCCTGGCGGTAAAAACCGCCAGGGCGAATGACCGCGGTAGCACCGCCAACAGGCTGGCGGTGCACCGCTGGGCATTCTGACCGCGGCGGTTCAGCCGCGGCCAGAAACGGAAAGTCGGCGGTGTACCGCCGACTTTCCGCTGCCCTTGAGAAGCCTCCATGGCGGCGGAGCGCGCTCCGCCGCCATGGGGATTCTGACACCCCCTACCGCCATCCTGTTCCTGGCGGGTCTCCCGCCAGGAACAGGATGGCGGTAGGGGGTGCCGCGGGGCCCCTGGGGACCCCAAAAAGAATTTCAGTGTCTGCCTAGCAGACACTGAAATTTGCGACGGGTGCTACTGCACCCGTCGCACTCCAGCAACTCCGCCGGCTCCATTCGGAGCCTGCTTCATCGTTGCTGGGTCTTTCCCGCTGTGCTGGCGGGCGGCCTTTTGGCGGTCGCCCGCCAGCACAGCGGGAAAGCCAGAATGACCGCCGCGGTCTTGTGACCGCGGTGCGGTCATTTGGCGGTAACCGCATGGCGGGCGGCGACCGCCGCCCGCCGCGGTTAGAATCACCGCCATAGTAGGATACTTACTACATTTGCAAAAAGCAAAACTAGCCTTCTCTTCCATAAAAATACATCTTACTGCAATTTCAGCTTATCTGCAAATTACGCACTCAACTTCATTATTTAGGATACCAGTCATAAAAGCGTTTATGGAAGGCCTAAAGAGAATTATACCACCAAGAACGCCACCAGTTCCTTCATGGAACCTCAACATTGTCTTAACACGACTCATGGGTCCACCTTTTGAGCCCATGCACTCTTGTGAAATGCAATACTTAACGTGGAAAGTTGCATTTTTAATTGCCATCACATCTCTAAGAAGAGTGAGTGAAATTCAAGCTTTTACCATTCAAGAACCATTTATTCAAATACACAAAAATAAAGTTGTTCTACGAACAAATCCTAAATTTTTACCAAAAGTAATCTCACCGTTCCACATGAATCAAACGGTAGAATTACCAGTGTTCTTCCCACAGCCAGATTCTGTAGCTGAAAGAGCACTACATACATTAGACATCAAAAGAGCACTAATGTACTACATTGACAGAACAAATCTAATTCGAAAGATAAAACAACTATTTATTGCCTTTCAAAAACCTCATACAGGAAATCCAATTTCAAAACAAGGCATTACTAGATGGATAGTTAAGTGCATTCAAACCTGCTATCTTAAAGCTAAAAGAGAACTGCCTATTACGCCAAAGGCACACTCAACCAGAAAGAAAGGTGCTACCATGGCCTTTCTAGGAAATATTCCAATGAACGAAATATGTAAAGCAGCAACATGGTCTACGCCTCCTACATTTACCAAACACTACTGTGTAGATGTGTTAACTGCTCAACAAGCAACAGTAGGTCAAGCTGTACTAAGAACATTATTTCAAACTACTTCAACTCCTACAGGCTGAACCACCGCTTTTGGGGAGATAACTGCTTACTAGTCTATGCACAGCATGTGTATCTGCAGCTACACATGCCATCGAACGGAAAATGTCACTTACCCAGTGTACATCTGTTCGTGGCATTAGTTGCTGCAGATTCACATGCGCCCACTCGCCTCCCCGGGAGCCTGTAGCCATTTAGAAGTAGATCTTAAACATTTGTACATTTGTAAATATATTACTTTAAACTTCATTATGTACATACGCATTCACTCCATTGCATGGGCACTATTACTAGCATACACAACTCCTGCCTCACCCTCTGCGGGGAAAACAATCTAAGATTGAGTCGACGCCCATGCGCAATGGAGTCGAAATGGGAGGAGTCCCTCGGTCTCGTGACTCGAAAAGACTTCTTCGAAGAAAAACAACTTGTAACACTCCGAGCCCAACACCAGATGGCGGGATGTGCACAGCATGTGAATCTGCAGCAACTAATGCCACGAACAGATGTACACTGGGTAAGTGACATTTTCCACACACATATATATGTTCGAAGGCATGTGTAATTGCAGACACATGCTATGCATATTTCTTCCGTCATCTGGTGTTGGGCTTGGAGTGTTACAAGTTGTTTTTCTTCTAAGAAGTCTTTTCTCGATCACAGGATCGAGTGACTCCTCCTCTCGGTTCCATTGCGCATGGGCATTGACTCCATTGTTAGATTGTTTTCTTTTTGCCATCGGGTTCGGACGTGTTTCCTCTCGCTCCCAGATTTCGATTCGGAAAACCTTAGAAAACCTTCTTATTCGTTGGTATTGTTTCGATCACGCTTTCCATCTAGCATTGAACCGGTAGTACCGTCGGAACCTTCTTTTTCACCCTTCGGGGCGCGTGCGCCCAACTCGTGTCTATTTGGGCCTACTGCGTGGAAAGCCTGATGGATCGGGCTCCATTCTGATTCTGCCCTCGGTGCCATGCGAAGTACCCCTATACAGACCAACACTTGGTGTGTAATATGTGCATTTCTCCAGACCATCGGGAGGAAAATTGTGAGGCCTGTCGATCATTTCGTTCAAAGAAGACTCTCAGATCGCAGAACAGGAAGACTCGAAATGGCGTAGAAAAACAGTGAACATCTCAACATCACTGAAGAAGAGCAGGCGCAGGCAGCAGTCTCCATCCGAGACACAGACTCCAAACAGGAATAGGAGGACGACAGACCCTTCACAGCGGGACAGTATGTGAGTACGCCTGCCCCTGCACAAAAGACATTTAAAGGCCTTGTGTACACCACTGCTGGAAGGCCATGGTTCGGCCCGAAAAGACTGTGTCTGCGACTGTCCTTCGGGGTCGGTGCCGGAAAAGGCCACTCCTCCGTCTACTTCAAAGTCGAGTAAATCTGTCAAAGGCTCCATTTCGGATTCCAGTAAAAAAAGCCCATTCTTCGGAGTCGAAAATTCGGCAGTCGGCTTCGGAGCAGAGTCCTTCCACTGGAGTGAAAAAACAAACTTCAGAGCTGAAAAAATCTTCATATACAGAGGAATAAGGACTTTAAAAAGAATTGAGAGAAACTCACAAAACCTCTGAGGAAGAGCCTGACATTGAGCCAATTTTACAAATGATGGATGAGAGACAATCCAGAATACACATCCATAAAGAGACAGGAAGAATTGTCACTGCGCCTCCTTTAAAAAAAAAAAAAGCCGGCTTTCCATGAGGAACTGGAATCAGTACAGCCACCAGCAAAGGTGCAAAAACAAAGAGAAGCCAATACCTCTTCATACTTCTCCTCCTCCTCCTCATTATCCACAATTATCTGTCTCACCTCATACCAGCCCACCACCAATGCCTTCTCCAGCACATTCACTATATTCACAGGGAGATACACCAGACCCATGGGATCGTTATGACCCCGATCCCATCCCAGATAATGACCCAGATATTTACCCATCAAAACCATCTCCACCAGAAGACACCACTGCATACAACCAGGTCATATCCAGGGCAGCAGCCTGTCATGGGGTAACCATGCATTCAGAGTCGTTGGAACAAGATTTCTTATTTAATACACGATCTTCTACACATTCCAAGTACCAGTGTCTCCCAATGTTACCAGGCATGGTAAAACACACAGAACAAATGTTTAGCAACCCTGTAAAAGCTAGGATTATCACACCTAGAATCGATAAAGTATAAGCCTGCACCCTCTGATCCAGATTACATTACTCACCAGGTCCCTACAGATTCATTGGTGGTCAGTGCAACAAGAAAGAGGGCGAATAGCCAGTCTTCAGGAGATGCACCTTCTCCTAATAAGGAGAGCAGAACATTTGACGCAGCAGGAAAAAGAGTTGCTACACAGGCAGCAAATCTGTGAAAAATTGCAAATTCTAATGCACTTCTAGCTCGCTATGATAAGGCCCATTGGGATGAAATGCAGGATATACAGCATCTCCCAAAAGAGCACCAGAAGAGGGCACAGCAAGTAGTAGAAGAGGGACAAACCAATGCCATTAGTAATAATCAAATAAGATCTGCCCTTGATGCTGCTGATACAGCTGCAAGGAGCGTAAACACTGCCATCACAATCGGAAGACATGCATGGCTGCACTCCTCTGGTTTTAACCCAGAAATTCAACAGGCTGTCCTTAACATGTCTTTTGATAAAAAGCACCTCTTTGGCCCAGAAGTGGACACCTCTATTGAAAAACTGAGAAAGGACTTGGATACTGCGAAAGAAATGGGCGCTTTGTGCACCACCCCATATAGCGGTTCGCAGGCCACAGTTTCGAGGAGGTTTTAAACCACAATCCTCAGAGGCTTCCACCTCCCAAACACACCTACCACAACAAACCCAGTATCAACAGGGTGGGTTTAGAGGTCAGTACTTCAGAAATAGAGGTAAATTCCAAACCTCTAAACACACATCAACACAACCTAAATAGTGACTCCTTCCCTCCCTTCCACTCCACACATCTCCTGTGGGGGGAAGACAACAGCAGTTCCACTCACATTGGCAAAATATCACCACAGACAACTGGGTATTATCAATGATCTGCAATGGCTATTGCGTAGAATTGATATCCACCCCTCCAAACATTCTGCCAAGATATCACACACAAGTTGTCCCCTGAACTTACAGTTCTGTTACAACAAGAAGTACAATCTCTACAGTTCAAACAACCAATATAATTAGTTCCACAGTCCCAACAAGGAACAGGAGTATACTCACTTTACTTCCTAATTCCCCCAAAAGATGTCTCCCTCGGGCCCATATTAGACCTCAGGCCCCTCAATCTATACAGCTTGTCAGAGCGTTTTTACATGGTAACTCTGCAAGATGTTGTTCCACTACTGCAAAAACAAGACTTTATAACTGCTCTAGATCCCAAAGATGCGTATTTCCACACACCCATCCACCCAGCATACAGAAAATACCTCAGGTTTGTCATAACAGGAAAACACTACCAGTTCAAAGTGTTGCCATTTGGCATAATAGCTCCAAGGGTGTTCACAAAGTGTCTAGCTGTAGTAGCGGCATACTTAAGGAGACAACACATCCATGTCTTTCCAAATCTAGATGATTGGCTAATAAAATCAAGCAATCTTACACATTGCCAAAAACATACTTGTTGTGTGATAAAAGCTCTGCATGCACTAGGGTTTTCTATAAACTACCAAAAATCACACCTTCAACCAGCACAAGTACAACCGTGCCTAGGTGCTATCATAAATACTCAACTAGCTCTAGCGTATCCAATTATACAAAGGGTACAAGCTTTCCAAAATTTAACATCACTCATACAGCCAAATCAACAATACACTAAGATTTATCATGAAGATTCTAGGAATGATGGTATCTTGCATAGCAATAGTCCCACATGCAAGATTAAACATGAGGCCCTTACAACAGTGCTTTGCACAACAATGGTCACAAGCACATGGTCAACTTCAAGATCTAGTGTTGATGAACCGCCAAACACGTGTCCCTTCAATGGTGGAATCGCAGCAATTTAATGAAGGGGCGGTCGTTTCAAGACCCTGTATCTCAGGCCATAATTACAACAGATGCATTAATGATTGGTTGGGGAGCTCACCAAAACAATCAAACCATTCAAGGGCAATAGGATGTCAAACAGAAACAGCTATGCATAAACCACTTAGAATTATTAGCTGTGTTCCTTGCACTAAAAGCACTTCAACCTCTTCTCAAACAGAAGAATGTTCTTATAAAAACAGACATGACAACCATGTATTATCTCAACAGGGAGGGACACATTCATCTCAGCTGTCCCTTCTAGCCCAAACAATTTGGAAATGGGCAATTCACTATCCAATTCATCTACTAGCACAGTACATTCTAAGAATAGACAATCAGTTGGCAGATCTCCTCAGCAGAAATCACCAACAGACACACGAATGGGATATTCACTCCCAAGTACTTTAAAAGTGCTTTCAAAGGTGGGGAACACCAGACAGATCTATTCGCAACAAGCAAAAACACAAAATGCCAAAACTTCACATCTAGACACCCACATCCCCTATCCAAGGGCAATGCTCTATGGATCAATTGGTCAGGGATATTTGCTTACGCTTTTCCCCCTCTCCAACTCCTTCCATTTCTAGTCAACAAATTACATCAAACGTCACTCAACATGATATTCATAGCACCAACATGGGCATGCCAGCCTTGGTACACACCACTATTAGACCTATCTGTAGTACCTCACTCCAAACTCCCAAACAGACCAGATTTGTTAACAAAAAACACAGGTCAAATCAGGCATCCAAACCCCAGTGCTCTCAATCTAGCGATTCGGCTCCAGAAGTAATAGAATTTGGTTATTTAAATCTTCCATCTAAATGTATGGAAGTTATAAAACAAGCACAAAAATCTACTACTAAACAGTGCTACGCAAACAAGCGAAAAAGATTTGTCTACTATTGTCAACGTAAGACCACAAATACCACTTACAGCATCTATACAAAATATTGTATGCTATTTACTTCATTTACAGAAGTCATAGTTGGCTTTTTCATCCATAAAAATACACCTTACTGCAATATCTGCATACTTACTGTAGGAGGCTGGACTGGCTTGTAGTGAGTACCAAGGGGTACTTGCACCTTGCACCAGGCCCAGTTATCCCTTATTAGTGTATAGGGTGTCTAGCAGCATAGGCTGATAGATAATGGTAGTTTAGCAGAGCAGCTTAGGCTGAACTAGGAGACGAGTGAAGCTCCTACAGTACCACTAGTTTCATATGCACAATATCATAAGAAAACACAATACACAGTTATACTAAAAATAAAGGTACTTTATTTTTATGACAATATGCCAAAGTATCTTAGAGTGTACCCTCAGTGAGAGGATAGGAAATATACACAAGATATATATACACAATACCAAAAATATGCAGTATAGTCTTAGAAAACAGTGCAAACAATGTATAGTTACAGTAGGATGCAATGGGGACACATAGGGATAGGGGCAACACAAACCATATACTCCAAAAGTGGAATGCGAACCACGAATGGACCCCAAACCTATGTGACCTTGTAGAGGGTCGCTGGGACTATTAGAAAATAGTATGGGTTAGAAAAATAGCCCACCCCAAGACCCTGAAAAGTGAGTGCAAAGTGCACTAAAGTTCCCCAAAGGACATAGAAGTCGTGATAGGGGAATTCTGCAGGAAAGACACAAACCAGCAATGCAACAACAATGGATTTCCAGTCGAGGGTACCTGTGGAACAAGGGGACCAAGTCCAAAAGTCACAAGCAAGTCGGAGATGGGCAGATGCCCAGGAAATGCCAGCTGTGGATGCAAAGAAGCTGCTACTGGACAGTAGAAGCTGAAGGTTCTGCAGGAACGACAAGGGCTAGAGACTTCCCCTTTGGAGGATGGATCCCCCACGCCGTGGAGAGTCGTGCAGAAGTGTTTTCCTGAAGAAAAACCGCCAACAAGCCTTGCTAGCTGCAAATCGTGCGGCTGCTGTGGCCCAGGATGTCGCAAATTGCGTCTGGGGACAGAGGGGGTGTCGAGCAAGACAAGGAGCCCTCTCAGAAGCAGGCAGCACCCGCAGAAGTGCCGGAACAGGCACTACGAAGATGCGTGAAACGGTGCTCACCCGAAGTCGCACAAAGGAGTCTCACGTCGCCGGAGGACAACTTAGGAAGTCGTGCAATGCAGGTTAGAGTGCCGTGGACCCAGGCTGGCCTGTGCACAAAGGATTTCCGCCGGAAGTGCACGGAGGCCGGAGTAGCTGCAAAAGTCGCGGTTCCCAGCAATGCAGTCTGGCGTGGGGAGGCAATGACTTACCTCCCCCAAACTTGGACTGAAGAGTCACTGGACTGTGGGAGTCACTTGGACAGAGTTTCTGGATTCAAGGGACCTCGCTCGTCGTGCTGAGAGGAGACCCAGGTTACCGGTGATGCAGTTCTTTGGTGCCTGCGGTTGCAGGGGGACGATTCCGTTGACCCACGGGAGATTTCTTCGGAGCTTCTAGTGCAGAGAGGAGGCAGACTACCCCCACAGCATGCACCACCAGGAAAACAGTCGAGAAGGCGGCAGGATCAGCGTTACAGTAGTCGTCTTTGCTACTTTGTTGCAGTTTTGCAGGCTTCCAGCGCGGTCAGCAGTCGATTCCTTGGCAGAAGGTCAAGAGAGAGATGCAGAGGAACTCGGATGAGCTCTTGCATTCGTTATCTAAGGAATCCCCAGAGACAGAGACCCTAAATAGCCAGAAAAGAGGGTTTGGCTACCTAGGAGAGAGGATAGGCTAGCTACACCTGAAGGAGCCTATCAGAAGGAGTCTCTGACGTCACCTGGTGGCACTGGCCACTCAGAGCAGTCCAGTGTGCCAGCAGCACCTCTATTTCCAAGATGGCAGAGGTCTGGAGCACACTGGAGGAGCTCTGGACACCTGTCTGAGGGGTTGGCAGCAGCAGCAGCTGCAGTGAAACCCTGGGAAAGGCAGTTTGGCAGTACCAGGGTCTGTGCTACAGACCACTGGGATCATGGAATTGTGCCAACTATGCCAGGATGGCATAGAGGGGGCAATTCCATGATCATAGACATGTTACATGGCCATATTCGGAGTTACCATTGTGAAGCTACATATAGGTAGTGACCTATATGTAGTGCACGCGTGTAATGGTGTCCCCGCACTCACAAAGTCCGGGGAATTGGCCCTGAACAATGTGGGAGCACCTTGGCTAGTGCCAGGGTGCCCTCACACTAAGTAACTTTGCACCTAACCTTTACCAGGTAAAGGTTAGACATATAGGTGACTTATAAGTTACTTAAGTGCAGTGTAAAATGGCTGTGAAATAACGTGGATGTTATTTCACTCAGGCTGCAGTGGCAGGCCTGTGTAAGAATTGTCAGAGCTCCCTATGGGTGGCAAAAGAAATGCTGCAGCCCATAGGGATCTCCTGGAACCCCAATACCCTGGGTACCTCAGTACCATATACTAGGGAATTATAAGGGTGTTCCACTAAGCCAATGTAAATTGGTAAAAATTGGTCACTAGCCTGTTAGTGACAATTTGTACAGATAGAGCATAACCACTGAGGTTCTGGTTAGCAGAGCCTCAGTGAGACAGTTAGGCATCATACAGGGAACACATACATATAGGCCACAAACGTATGAGCACTGGGGTCCTGACTAGCAGGGTCCCAGTGACACATAACAAACATACTGCAAACATAGGGTTTTCACTATGAGCACTGGGCCCTGGCTAGCAGGATCCCAGTGAGACAGTGAAAACACCCTGACATACACTCACAAACAGGCCAAAAGTGGGGGTAACAAGGCTAGAAAGAGGCTACTTTCTCACACTTACAAACTATTCAACATACTCCTCCATTCTGACTTCCTGTTATCAAAGCCTTCATGGAAGGATTAAAATGCATCATTCCACCTAGAACATCACCTGTTCCATCATGGAATTTAAATACTGTACTTACCAGACTCCTGGGACCACCTTTTGAACCCATGCACTCTTGCCAAATTCAGTTTTTAACATGGAAGATCACCATCCTTGTGGCTATTCTTTAAGAAGAGTTAGTGAAATACAAGCATTCTCTCTTGAAGAACCTTTTTTCCAAGTGCACAAACATAAGGTTGTACTAAGAACAAATCCAAAATTTCTACCAAAAGTAGTATCTCCTTTTCACATCAAACAGTGGAATTGCTAGTCTTCTTTCCACAGCCTGATTATGTGGCAGAAAGAGCTCTTCATACCCTAGATCTCAAAAGAGCTCTTATGTACTGCATAGACAGTACAAAACATTTTAGGAAAACAAAACAACTTTCTGTTGCTTTCCAACAACCACATACAGGCAATCCAATATCAAAACAAGGTATAGCAAGATGGATTGTTAGATGTATACAAACATGTTATATCAAAGCAAAAAGACAACGTTTAAGCACTACTTAAGCACGTTCTACAAGAAAGAAGGGTGCAACAATGGCTTTTTTTTAGGAAACATACCAATGGTTGACATATGTAAAGCAGCTACATGGTCAACCCCTCATACATTTACAAAACACTACTGTGTTGATGTATTCTCACAGTAACAAGCCACTGTAGGCCAAGCTGTCTTAAAGACGTTATTCCAAACAACTTCAATTCCTACAGGCTAGCCACCGCTTTTTGGGAGGACTACCTGCTTTGTAGTCTATGCATAGCATGTGTTTCTGCAGCTACACATGCCATTGAAAGGAAAATGTCACTTACCCAGTGTACATCTGTTCATGGCATGTAGTGCTGCAGATTCACATGCACCCTCCTTCCTCCCCGAAAGGCTGTAGTTGCTTAAGTTTCTAACATTTGTACATATGTATATACATTTACATTTGCATGGACATCGCTTTTATTTTCTATACTCTATCACTCCTTTCTTCGCCCTCTGTGGGAAAACAATCTAACAATGGAGTCGATGCGCATGCGCAATGGAACCGTGAAGAGGAGTCCCTCGATCCCGTGACTCTGAAAAGACTCCTTCGAAGAAAAACAACTTGTAACACTCCGAGCCCAACACTAGATGTCGGAAGGGATATGAATAGCATGGAAATCTGCAGCACTACATGCCACGAACAGATGTACACTGGGTAAGTGACGAGAAATAGTAATTGGACTGTTACTGCTTAGTCATGATGTGATCTTTTAAAAGGTACACATTTAGCTCTTTTCTAAATTGACAAACTGTTAGGGCAATCCTTATTGATACTGGGATGTTTATTTCAAATCCTGAGTGCATAAATGGAAAAGTCCTGCTGTCTTGTATTTTTTTCTTTTATACACTTCTTAGTCTCAGTCCGAAGATGTTCTGACTGCGTGTGTGCCGAGAGCCACCAGAGATGAGAGCTTGTCTGCAAGTTAAGTGGGGGTGTCCTGGTCATGATGGCTTTGTAAAATGATGCAGCTGTTTTTGAAGATGGTCCACTTGGCAAGGGGAGCCGTGCATGAGAAAAGCTGTGGCATTGTATGTTGCCCTCAAGGGGTGGCAGTATGAAATCTGTGAGGCCATGGGGCAGGGATTTACTACCATCCAGATGCAAGAGTAGGATGCTGTATTTTTTTTTTTTTTTTTTTTGGACAGTGTGTCCCTTGAGGGTTAAGTTGGTTGGTGTCCAAGGTGAATCCAAGTGACTTGGCATTCGGTGAAAGTTGGGGTTCAGCGCTATCAAGGTTCATGTCATTGAGACAGTTTTGTATGATTTCTTGTTTTTTGTCCTTGAGAAATACCAAGAATTCTGTCTTGGTTGGGTTGAGCTTGAGCTTCAGGTGGGCACTGGACATCAGGGTTCGGATGAAGTGCAGGCTGTGTTTGAGGTATTACATGTCTGGAGCAGAGGAGGCTTTCAAGTAGAGTTGTGTATCGTCGGCATATTGATGAATCTTGATGCTGTTTTCTGAGAGTCTAGCCTCCAGGGTCTTCATGTAGAGGTTGATGATGACAGGTTACTGTACCTCTGGGGGACTACACAGGTGACTGGTTATTTTGGGACTTTGAGATGGCCTATGTGGACAGAATGGTGTTGGTTGGAAAGTTAGGAGAAGAACCAGTGGAGGACATTTCCAGCGAATCCCATTGAAGATTCCAGAGTGAGGCTCAGGATTGGATGGTTAACTATTTCAAAAGCAGCTGAGAGGTCCAGCAATATCAGGAGACAGGGGACATCTTCATTTGAGGTCGTGTGAAGGTAATCCTACAGGAAATGGTTAGTGTGATTCTGGAGTTGAGTATTGAACTTGTTTAATTAGCTCATCAATAAAGGATAGATGAGTGATGGGCATGTAGTTGGCAAGTTCTCCAGGGTCTCATGTAGGGTCCTCTAGGAGTGGTAGAATCTGGCCTGTCTTGAGAGATTGTGGGAAGATGTCTTGAGTTGAGGGGGCAGTGACAGTGGTGAGTAGCAGAGAGAGAATGTTCCCGAAGGCAGCTTTGATGAAGGCCAAGGGTAAAACATAATTTTCATAGGAAGAGGCTTTTAGAGAGTTGAGTTTGTAAGCAATATCTGGGAAACAGGGCTTAGAAGGATGACCATTATGGGAATCCCCAAGAGAGGCCGGGCGTAAGAGGACACACAGACTTGGTGGTGTTAGATGTGCTTTCCGATCTTCCTTATTTTTTTTTTTTACTAAAGAAGAGGTTGATGGCATTGCACTTGTCTGTGGAGTGTGCGATAGTTGGGCCAGGCACTGGTCTGATGCAGTGCTTGATTGTTTTGAAAGTGTTCTGCATCTGCTGTTAGCTTCATTGATGGTGTTGGCATAGTACTTTGCTTTGGCTGATAAAATGAACCGTCTGCTTGTTGCGTAGAGGGTCTTCAGTATCGAAGTCATCAAAAGTTCTGTTTTTCATCTTTTTTCTCTATCCTGTCTTTGGATGAAGTGTTTCAGTGAGGCCTTTAGAGTCCTAGGGTGCTGACGGTTTTGATTTGCTTTGCATGTTTTCTTTGGACTCTCATTGCTTTCCTGTTCTGTCAGATACAATCTTTGCAACTTCCTTCTCAAAGTTTAAAGGGTCTGATAAACTACCTGAAAGCATGTTCCACTGGAATAATATAACAGTTTCTTTTCATTAGAGGATAGACTCCACCCCTGGTCATTAACTAACTAGAAGTGACCTTCCTTGAGTAACCTAGCTGAAACAGTGAAAGGAATGTTAATCAGGATTACTTTATGCAGTAACTTGCAATCAGTTGACGTTCACTGACATTTTTACCGTTACTTAATTGTATTTACAGTTTTTTTACTTCTATATTTTTTTGTATTCCTCATCTAAAAGACGGGTTCTCTTTAAAAGCATTGTGCCGCTTAAAGATTGTGGTTTTGGTAAAATGATATGTACTTTTTTCATTTTGTATTTTCATGTTTTTGACAGACTGCAGAAAAATCTGGTCAGATTGAAAGATCAAAGAAGAATGCGCGACAAAGACAAAGTGATTTCAAGGTGAGCAATGGCCAAAGGAACACAGTGTATTCCAGCTCAGAGTTTTTTGTTTTCCATGGGAGTTCCTTTGTTTTGTTGCTAAATTCTCCTTGGTTTTGTTTTTATAGAAAATGATACAAGAAGTGATGCAGTCCCTTGTTAAACTTATCCGGGGGGCTTTGTTGCCTTCTAGCTTGGTTGAAGGAGAGCTCAGACAGTATGGAGGCTGGGAGATGAAAGCTGAACTGTCTGGGCTTTGGCTAACTCATTCTGTTCAAACTATTCGGTATGTTTAAAAAAAAAAAAAACTTGAAGAACACAACCTGTCCAAATAAGTGTTGGAATTTTGTTCATGCAGCAGTTCCTTTTCATTTTAGTTGATCCGAATCTTTTTAAAGTAGCAATGTTAAAGTGGATTGATTTTTGTAATGTTTAATTGAATGGTATAAAATCTTAATATACTCCTTTAGAGGTTTGAGGGTAAATCTTGAGGTAATAGCCTTGAGGGTAACTTTAATGATGAGCACTGCATCTGCATTGAACATTAACTGCAAATCTGTCAGCAGCAAGGCACAGTAAAAGTGTTACTGCCCGGTGTTCTGATTCCCACCAGCACTTTGCTGCTTGAAACTATCAATGCCACAAATGTGGGTCACTTCTGTATTACTGGTGTAGTACCACATAATTCTACTCAGTTTATAGAACTAGTAAGTATGTGCGTCAATGGGGTGGCTGCATTTTTTTGCCAGACCACCCTAACCACAGGGCCCTAAACAAGGTATGCCTTCTAAAAATACTAACAATTAGGCTCACTGTTAATGTTTTGGAATCTCAGACTGTCTTACTTGTGAACTATTATTAAAGTTCTTACCTGATTTTTCAGTGAGATCTAGGTAATTGGAACATTGCTGTAAAGTACGAAAACCAGATCTCAGGAGCTTAAAGGTGAGGCTGGTTGAGAAAAGAGGATACATGCCTGTCAGTGCCTGAAGAAAGGTGTGAGAAGTAGTCTGTTGAACATGTGATACTGCTCCGTGATGGTGAACATTAGCTCACCTGACCCATAGATCATGTGAAATGTTAGAAGTTTTCTGATTGTGACTTACTAAAGTGATATAGTTGATCATGAACAGAACTTGTTTGTAGCTGGATGATCCATTAATGAATTATGAGAACACTTAAGAAGTTGATCTTATATATAGAACTTGCTCTCATTACATAGTTTTCTTAATTAGACTAGACCTAAGTGAAGCCCAATATATGGCAAATAGAGCCCTTTCATTCCAAATTACAACTCCCATTCCAGGTTGAAACATCTCATTTAATATTTGGTTTGTAATTGTAATTTAAGATTGAAGTTGTATAAGTTTACTCACACCATTTGAATTAGAAAGTTTTATAAGCACACTGATGCCCTTCATCAAAGCAGGCTACTTGACAAAGAGCCATGATCTAAGCCCTTAGCAAAATGTCATGGCTTTGGAGTATTGCTTACTTACAAGAGGGAGTTTGTGCATTATCATAGTTCATTAAAGATTCTACCTAATCTAAGAAGACTGATGTGCCCATACAAAGCGAACATGATCAGTACCCATTTATTGCTCTCTGTTGCCATTTTGTCTCATCTTCTGCACTATAAACTGTGACAAACTGTTAAATGGAAGTGGAAAGACAAAGCAGAAGGGTTGAATAAAGCAAGAGCCAGGGAGTGTGGAGCCCTTTGAGCTTTTTATCAGCTTGAGTTTAAAGCTAAAACATTGCATTAACTTGGTAGTGCTAATAAAATGCCAAGCTATTGTGGCAGGAGATACTCTCAGAGACCCCATTTGGACTCAACAGTCTCACAAAAGTGCAATATCTGAAAGTTCAGTTTTTCAAGAAAGTAAATAACTTAAATGCACATTGGAATGTCAGACTATACTCGTATTGGGAAAGTAGAATTTAGTGTCCTGCACTTGGGTAGGCACCTGCGCCTCTATAATCTATCTCCCCCTGGTTCCCACTGCCCCTTGGTGTAGGTGTTTCTTCCTTGATTCACGCCAGTCGTCTGAATACGGCTCAGATCCCCCTCCCCGTCTTTTATTTTATTATTTCCACAAAGTTTGTATTTATTTATACAGACAAAGACACTCAATCAAATATAATAGAGGGTTTGCATACACAGATCTATATTGTGTGAGGATGATTAATAAACATAGAAGTAAACAATCTTGAGAGCTGATTGATGTGAACTGTTTAAGGCATAAGCTGAAAACTTGCCTGTTAAGGTAGTTAGACATGTAGTAATAGGATATATATCTTGGATTGGTGTAAGGATTCAATTAAAGATATACTTCGATAGATCATGTTCAACTGTAAACATCATTTATTTAAGTTCAAGTTTAGCAAGTTTAGGATAAATGAAACAATAGGTAACCAGAAAATAATCAAGGAGTTGAGAGATGTGTATGAAGAATTTCTATTCAGTGAGAAGAACTTTAGTAGCAATGACTAAGAAGATTGAGAAGTGCTAGACCATTTTCATTAAAGGAAAGTGTCATGGACATACAATATGCCAGTTAATTGTTCAGCAATATCCTTCCAGTATGATCTTATTTGACTACAACTAGAGAACATAGGTTCTGCTGTTCTGGGAGTGGTGTCACAGTTCCTGCAGACATTTTTGTCGATTATTTTAAGTTTTGGTGTCAAGTGTCCAGTGTAGTAGATGCATCATAAAGAATTTAGAGTGTATTATTGAAGAGAATTTTATTTCGAAGGGCCTGCACACAGATAATGTTCTAGCATTCCACTAAGGGGAGTCTACGTTTAGAGAATCAAACTGTGTGGACAACTTTAGTTGTATATGGGGCTGAGTTTTTGAGATGAGGGGAGTTTGTGTATTTTTGAAGCAACATAACCAGTTGATTACCAAAGTGCAAGGAGAGAGATAATGTGTGGATGGTCAAATGGTCCCAATTTAGCCAGTTTTCCTTCGAGTTCCAAGAAATCATAGAAATTGAAATTATCCAGGTATAACCCTCCTTGAAATTCTGTGAATGATTGTGGGGTGGAGATGTTGTTATACATTTCTTTGATTAGGCATAGACCTTTGCTGGCCCTCTCTGATCCTTGGCTAGGTATCAATTCCACTTTATTTTTGGATTATTCCACAGTGAGATGAACCTAGATCTAGTAATCAGATTAGGCATGTGTTTATCAAGCTTTTACAATCCATGGATTGTATCTGTGAAAATGTGACATGAGTGTGTGATGGTAGACCGAGGGCGTGGGAAAAATGGAAGTGATATGATAGGGGGAGCATAGCAAGCATTCCAAATCTTTTCATCGAGGGTATGATGAGGTTGTGTTGTCCCCAGTTTTGTTATTTGCAACCACCTTGTGCGTATCCTAGCCTGAGGTTTTTATAGGCTATTCTAGCTCTATTCCCATTTCATAAGAAGGATGGTGTTATTTTATCGATGGTGGAAAAAAAAGGATGGTGAAATTTGAATAGGAAGCATGGACGTAATAACATTTATAATAATAGGTTTGATCACCGTCTCTAGAGTGTCCATCCTACCACACCAAGAGATGTGTTTGGGCGACCATGATGATCTCTTTAACTTTTTCTGTAGTTTGGGATCCTTTATGTTTGACTGATTCAGCTAAGCCATTGGTAAACCATATGCCAGAGTATTTGATGTATTTGGGTTGCCATTTGTGACCTGCCCCACCAACATCAGCATGTAAGGATTAAGAGAGAAAAAACCTATGTTTTATCTTTGTTAATGGTGTACCCTGACACTGTAGAAAACTGGTTGACAAAAATGATGGCTTACAAAACTTGATCTAAGAATATAAGGATATCATCAGCATATGCTGCTGTTTTATATAGGGTAGTGCCAAAAAGCCCTTTATCTCAGGCCAGTCAATCAAAAGTTGGATTAGTGGGCCGATGGACAGCAGAAAAAGTAGCTGGGATAAGGGACAGCCTTGTTGGGTGCTTTGGTGGAGGTGAAAAGGGGCCAAAAGAGTGCTATTGATTCTGATTCTTGCTATAAGATTGGCATAAAGTGCCATGGTCATTTTAATAAATAAGATACTTCAGTTATGTTTAGAGAGCACAGATTCCAGAAGGGGCCATGAGACCTTATTGAATGCTTTCTCTGCATTCAGGGATGTCGCTGCCTGCTTTAACAATAGTTCATCTTTTTCTGTGGCATGGCAGCGTGTGTATATTATCACTAACCAGTCTACCTTGGACAAAACCTTTTTATGAAATATGTATAAGTCTGGGTATTAGTTGTTCTAATCTTTTTGCTAAAATCTTCACATAAATTCTCGCTTCCATATTCAATAATGAAATCAGTCGGTAATTTTTGGGATTGGAGTAGTCTTTTCTGTCTTTCGAGATTACTACAATTGTGGTGTCTGCAGCGGTTCCCGGGACCTTAAACTGTTGAATGAAATTAAGAAAATCCTCCGGGAGGTGTATGATGTAGTTTATAAACATTGTATAAAATATTATAGGCAAACCATCAGGGCCTTGTGCTTTGCCAGAACCAATGGTTTTGATTGCCTCTAATATTACCTCTGTCTCTAGTGGGTCTGTTTAGTTTAATTTTTTCGGTGTCGGAAAGAGTTTTAATAGTTTGTTTAATAGTTCAAGATAATCCTTTTTGGTAATCTCTGTTTTTACATTAGTAAAGAGCAGTGTAGTTTTTTTAAATTTATTTAAAATGTCCTCAGTTTTAGTTTTCTGTGAGCCATCTGGGTCTTTGATATGGGAAATTAGCATGATGTTTTTGTTTAAATTTAAGAGTTATAGCTGACGCCTTCTCAGCTTTGTTGAGGTAAATGTTTTTTAGATTTTTACATGTGAACCCACAGATATGCTGTTTTACTAATGATAGTGTTGTGTTAGTATTCTAGTTGTTTAATATCATTTAAAAGACTGGAGTCTTTAGAATGTCGGCAATTTCACTTGTTTTGATGGAAGTAGCTAATTGCTTGAGGGCTTCTTTTATTTCTCTGTTTTTCCTGGCCATCCATTTCATAATTTGCCCCCTGATGGAGCATTTGAATGCATCCCATAAAGTTAATGGGGATGTCACTGAGTTTGTATTGTCTGAGAAAAATAGTTCTATTTTTCTTCTCTAGTACTTGTGTATCTGATTCCTTGTCTGGAATTTGAGTTCATCTGCCATATTGAGTTCTTCACGGTGGGCATATTAAGAATCATGATAAAGATTGCAGCATGATCTTATATAGTTATGGGTTGGAATGTTGCTTTTGTTTTAGATTGTAATAGGGTGGAGTCTAATAGAGCATAGTGGATGCAGGAGTAACTTGAGTGGGGAGTGGAAAGGAAAGTGAAGTCTATCCTTCCTCCAAATTTCTGACAGACTATAAGAAGTGCAGATTTAATATTTGTTATGTGCTTGTGGAGGTCTGTACTTAAATGATGAATGCCAATCTAGAATAATATCTATTGGGAGATTGAAGTTTTCCCCAAAAACCATTTGTGCATCCATTGGGATTGTCGCTCATTGCTGGTCTTTGCCGGCTTCAAAGCAGGTTACGTCTGCTACCCATCTTTTTCTAAGGGACATTGGTTGCCTAAATCCAATTCTGATTTCTTGCAGGAAGACTACCTTGCCCTTCAGGTCATTACAGTAATCTGATATTTTCCTCCTCTTGCTCATCCCTTTTGTGTTTAGTGTTAATATCTTAGAAGACATTGGTACCCTATTTAAAAAGTAGGTACACGTGTTGTGAAAGAGACCATATTTAATAAAAGCAGCACACTGAGTGTGCATCATGTGATACGACCTTGATTCCCACCTTGAGGAAATCTCTGAAAGATGAGGTAAGTGGGGCAAGACTATGTAGGGAACAGCCAGTTAACAAGCACCCACTGTATCCAGCGCTTGAGGGATGTGTAAGTGATTAGAAACCTCTTAGGGGGAACACATATAGTGAAATAGACTCTGGTGACAACAAAGTGCTCGGGGAGTCAATATTGACAGGAAGGCCTCAAAATTGAGGAACATTTTAAACAGTATGATTATGTCAGTAACTAGAAAAATAGTGACAAGAAACAGTAATCATCCTAGAGACAGTTATCTTTCTCATCATAGGGAGCCAAGGCATCATTCATTTATTATTAATCACCTACATTGGTTGTGTAGCGGAAAGTGAGACCAAAGTTCTTCTCTTCAAGTGTAGGGTCAGTTATCTGTGCCTCATCCTGGTGCATTGTTTGGTGAAGAGTCTGGTTCCATATTGGACTCTGATTTATTGTCTAATCAAGTGGTGAGTTCCTTGGAGTCTGAAGAGACTTTGGTTTGGCCCTTTGAAGTTAATCTTGAATTTTGAGGAACAAGCAAAATAATTTTCGATGGCAGTGTTAGTTAGTATCTTTTGGAGAGACAGGAAGTCTTTTCTCTTGAGAACTGTATCTCTGGGAAATAGAGATCCTGTGACCCTGCCACATCCCCGCTTTGATTTTTCTCATGTGGGCTAAGATTAGTTTTGTGTGTTGATGGTGCAAAGGCCTGAAGATCATTGGATGTGGAGCCGGTGCGTGTTTGAGTTTGTGTGTGGGAACTCTATGGGCCCTTTCAATTTCAAAATCCTTGGTGAATCTGATTTGCAGGGTGTCCAGGATCAATTTAACTAAGAAGTCAATCTGCAATGGGTCCCTATTCTCTGTGTCTTCTGGCAAGCTAAAAAATGAAGGTTGCTTCTTATGTTATGATCCTCAAGCTCGGTTATCTCGTCAGCCAGAGATTTCTCCAATCCATGGAGTATTTTAGATTGAACATTGTTATGGTCCTCTACAGAGTTAAATCTGGTTTCAGCATTCGATTTTCATGTAGTGAGATCTTTGAGGGCATTGCAGATGCCAGCATCTTCAATCTGGATCAATGTTTGTTTTGGTATTTGTGCTATACCATGTACTGTATTACGTTTTTTAAATGATAACGTACAGTGCAGATTTTGATTTATCTTTAACCAGAGATTCCAGTGTTAGAGGTTCTTGTTTGGAGAGTTTAAATGTTGCCTTCTTTTCTTTATCTTTGGATTAGAGGTCTTTGTCTTCAGCCATAGTGGGAGACCAATGTGCTGAGAATGCCTGGTTGCCTCCGATTGCCAGCGCTTCAGGTGCTCCCCATGAGACTCTGTCACCCTCTAGGCTCCTGGGGCCTGCGCCACCACCATGGAAGATGTGCAAGCACAAGAACATTGCTGTCCTGGACTCTATGGTACGCCTGCTATGTATGGGGGCACCTCCACTTCAAATGCTCCCCATAAATCGATTGTGGTACCCGTATATACACTGCACGCTTGCCAGAGCTCAGCAGGGAGCTGCCCTCTTGCTTATGATCCAGATTTCACCCTCTCAGATCACCTCCCATTAAAGTATTTGTTTTCCGTTTTTTTTTTTTTTTTTTTACAGTTCATTAGTTTTGGTTTCCATAAGGTTCATTTGCTTAGTTCCTACCTCCTGTGGTGAACAGTTTTTTTGGGTAGCTATCTGGCTTCACCTGAGTGAGCATAGCGTCTCTTCCCCCTCTTACAGGAGGGTACTCACTGGCAGCTATGTCGAGGGTATTCGACTGGGCTACTGGCACCTGACAGGCTGACACATCTTCAGCATTCCTCCTTCGGAACATTTCTGTTTGTTGCTGGTGGCTCTTGTGCTGGCCAGGATGGCAATCTGCATGGAAGGCTTGATTTCAGCGCAGAACAGGTGGGCCATGCACAGGTAGGTTGTCTGTGATTGGTGCAGCCAAGTACAGTCTGATTGCCTTCCTGTGGCACAGTCCAATCTCCTTTTGGACAGCACTGCCACGCTTAGGCCAATGTCCTTCTGGACAACACAGTCACACACAGGCCAATCTCCTACAGGTTAATTATTTATTTTTTTTATTTATATTTTTTAATCTGGGCAGTGCGATTTTCTTTCTAATCACAGCTTGACTGGTTTTCAGGGATCTAGGATGAGCCATCAAGGTTACGGCCTGGAACAGCTTCTGGAGCTACTGCAAGACCACAGGCACTGAGGTGTACAGGTCACTCTCCATAGGCCTCTCTTGTGAAAGTCCCACCAGCACTGGGGACCTTCTGCACCCTGCTCCTCCTGAATAGTCACTCCTGAAGGGTTGGTAGACTCCTTCTCTCTTTCAGCAGGCCAGCTGGCTTCTAGGTACGTCAGATCAGGACTGCAGTACAGCTCTTCCAGCTACGGGTAAGACTCAGGCAATGTCCCCTCACCTCTTCGAATCTGACTGTGAAGCAGTCACCAGCTTTGGTTGCACATCATCTCTTTGAGTACTCTGTGGAACACTTCCTTCCTTGGCCATTGAGAACTTATGGCCACTTGTATGAAGGTCATGATTTACGATTACCAAATAGAAAATCATAGTGATTCGCTATGTTGTAATCGTAAACACCTATGTACAAATGTGTCTTTAAAATTTTTTGCGTTTCCCAGTGGCTCTTAAATAGACCTACCTCATGAAAATTAATGAGAAGCGTCTCAGTTTCTGACCCATTGGAAATTGTTAATGTCACAGGGATGGTGGCCTGTTGGGGTCAGCATACCAATGTATCTATGACTAGTTTTAAATAAAGCAATCTTTATTTTTTAAATGCAGCCCGTTTTCTTCAAAAGAAAATGGGTTGCATTTGAAAAAAGAAATACGTTTCCTGTTCATTTTCTAAGCACAGGCAGTGACCCTCGGGATTACTGCTTTCTCTTAAAAAATGCTTTTGCAAACATTCATCAAGGGGATTGTGTTGCCACCAGTTTGAAATTGACGGTATATGGCAAATATTTTGTGACTGTATTTCAGCCCCAAAGTATTCTCACGCACCACTGCGATTCAGTATTAGGAAGGGATGCCTTAAACATGTTCCTTCTTAATACCGAATCACAAGCCCAATTTTTTATGTGGTAATAGGTTACCAAATCGCTAGTAGGGCTTTTTACGTCTCCAAAAATCCTTTTTGCATTCACAAACGGGCAAATTCTGTGAAAATGTTTCTACATGTGTCCCATAGATCTAGAAACATGGGATAGTAGGTGGGGGGGAGGGGTAGAGTGATCTTTCACATCAGGGTTATTTTTAGCTTGAAGCACTCCCAACAGGGGCAAAAAGATGTGTGAGGTTACTGCACGTGAATGTTGTCAACAAACAGAGTGTAATAGGGGAAGACAAAAGCCTGGACCTCACCTAAGGGTTCCCCACACCTTGCAAATCTGAGTCTGCAGTACTACCCTTCACCTCTACCATCCACCAAATGGAAAAGTTAAGAAGGATAGTCAGCAGCTCCTTATTCAGCCAAAAGCTGAATTGAATTTATAAAGGGATCTGGTCTCCTCTTCCCTCACTTCAGTGTCTAGGTCTTTCCTTCCAGCTTCGGGAATATCAGCAGTAACGTTCCATTGTCTGGGAAAACAGTGTCACTGCCATCTTGTGCAAAAGGCCAGGCCATGGGTATCGCTGCCATCTTGTGCAAAATTCCAGGCCATGGGTATCCAAAATGGATCCTACGGGCCTCCATTATTCTGTCTCACTCACACTCCAGGCATGTACCACGGGGACTACATACATTAACACACACAACATACACTTGAGGTGTTAGTGCTAGGATTTTGGTATTCACATAGAAACATAATTTTACATGATTGGGCCTGTAACCTTCCACTTTAGATAAAAAGGCCTGGTCATAACTATGGATACACAAAACACAGTACGCTCCCACCCCCTCTCTGTGTGCTAAACCCATGACAAGAACAGTAGTCCGCTGTTGGTCAGCGAGGACACACTTGATGCACCTCTCCAAGTCACAGGACAGTCCCACAATCTTTATTTATGTCCAGATAAAAGGCCTAGGCTGTGCTCACACAAGAGATTGCGGCAACGCCTGGGCCAAAATCAAAACGTAGGATATCAAATACTCTGTCGACACGTGGGGGAGGGGAGCATGACTTTATGCCATGCAGAGCACATTACAGTCCAAACATATTCTTTTATAATCCCTGGAATAAAGATATACACCAATTTTCATTGTAGTTTGGAAAGGCAGCCAGTGATTTTTCTCTCTGTGGATGCTGTACAAATCTATTTCAACTAAAACTTTTGATGAAGGATAAAGAGACTTACTTAGGTCGATGTTTTTCTGGAATGCAGTGTGGGAAATGAGGCCTTTTCAGTAAATTACCTCCAAAGTAACGTTGGCAGATTCTATTTGTGTTGTCATTTGTAAGCATTGGCTATGATTATTCTCTTACAGTACCATGATGTTTAGCCACCTCAGTGCAAGTGGCGTTCCTAAATTTTGCAACATTATTCAAGCCTTGAGGTACATTTATTTCATTACACACAGACAAAATATACATTTTATGCAAAAGAAATGTGTAGTTAGAATTCATCATAATTCCCAGATATGTACTTCTGGTTCTTCTGAGTGTATCAATACTAGATATGTAGGTATTGGCAAAGAGGGACCATTTGGAATAAGTAGCCTACGTTTGTATGTGTGTATACTTGTGTAGCACACTCAAAGCTAGGGAAAAATATAGCGCTAAACAGCAGGGAAGGACCTGGGGGATGCAGTTGAATATCATTTACAAAAATGAAAACAAATGGTTTCCTATCCTTATGCACATATATAGTGGTATTTTGCTAAACGATAGACATCAGCCACAGAAGGGAGCCTAACCTAGCAAAACCTTATATTTATAGGTTTCCCTCTTCATGACACAGAAAATCAATGCTCTAACCTCCTCCTGCTTCCACACACTCCGCACTCTAAAAAAAAAAAAAATCCTTCAAATGGATTCCCCCAGGGACCAGGAAGACAGTCACCCACGCACTCATCAGCAGCAGACTGGACTACGGTAACGCCCTCTATGCCGGCACCACACTCAAACTCAAAAGCGAACTCCAGAGAATCCAGAACACAGCCGCACGCCTCGTCCTTGGCCTCCCCCGCCACAAACGAATCTCACCACACCTCAAATCCTTTCACTGGCTCCCCATAGACAAGAGAATCACATTCAAGATCCTCATTCACGCACACAAATTGCTCCACAACACCGGCCCAACTTACCTCAATGAAAGAGTGAACTTCCACACTCCAACACGCTACCTCCTTTCAGCCGACCTCGCCCTAGCCACAGTCCCCCGCATCCAACGCACCACCACAGGAGGCTGGTCCTTCTCCTACCTCGACCCCAAAACCTGGAACTCCCTCCCCACCAACCTTCGCAAAACCAAAGACCTCCTGCTCTTCAGAAAGAACCTCAAGACATGGTTGTTCGATCAGTGACCCTCCCTGCCCCCCCCCCCTTTTTTTTATTATTTCCTTTCCCCAGCGCCTTGAGACCCTCACGGGTGAGTAGCCCGCTCTACAAATTATTTTGATTGATTGATAGAGGGTACACCTTTCCTCAAATTTTGTCACCACTTCCCATTCATCAGCTTTTTTTTATTGGGTTTTGCTCAGTACAGTACAACAGTGTACACCGCAGTATTACAAACAATTAATTGTATCAGTTTTGCTCTCCTCGTACAGTCTGAATTGGCCTTAGAGTGACCTATTATGGTTGGTGAGAAAAAAAGAGTAAACAAGATTCTCTCATAATTATTCAATCGGAGGAGCCCCAGTTTCTTCTCCCCCAATCCTCCACCCCCATACCTGTGCCTCAGGTACAAATAACTTATATGTTGGAAGTTGGCTCCAAATGTCCTTGGGACTGTAGAAGCTCCTCAGTCTATAATTCCAGTTGCTCTTGACAGTAGCACAAGTCCTTCAACCAGGTTTTCGGGGCTGTTCTGCCCCCCCCTCCCCACACCCCCCCCCAAATGGGCTCTGCTAAAAAAAAAAAGGCCAATGCCGATCCAGAGTTATTGTCAAACTTTAGATCGGTCTCCCTTTTACCTGTGGCATCTAAGGTCCTTGAAAGATTGATTAATATTCAGATGACCACATTTCTTGAGGTCAACAATTTTCTTCACCCCTCCCAATTTGGGTTTAGATCCCATCACAGTACCGAGACGGCATTACTTGATCTCCAAGTCCATTAGATTTAATGTGGACTCTGGCCTCAATGTTGCCTTGCTATTGTTGGACCTGTTGGCTGCGTCCGACACATTTGACCACGGCATCCTAGCACTCCGTTTAAAGCAAATTGGAATGATCGGCATAGCTGCAGAGTGGTTGAGGTATTTTCTGACCAATAGAGAACAGGTGGTATGGATGAAACCTTTTGCTTCTGAGGCTAAGTGCCTGAGATGGGTTGTGCTGCAAGGGTCATCCCTCAGCCCTACTCTTTTTAATACTTATACTTATATGGCTCCTCTGGCTGCAGTAGTAGAATCCTTTGTCATCTAAGTAATCTCCTACGCAGATGATACTTAGCTGTTGGTTACATTTGATGGGGTTTCCGCAGAGCTGAAGGATGATTTTTCTAGGTGGATGACGTCAGTGTTGGACTGGTTGAAAAAATTATAAACTCCAGTGCAACTCAGAAGAAACGGAGGTGTATTATTCGGTTGAGATTCAGGATGGAAGGGAGCATGGCCAAGGCGGGCTCCACCTCCGCCTCCATCTACATTTTCTCCCAAGAATTTAGGTATTATGTTTGACAACCAGCTTTCCGTTGTGGACCGGGTCTCAGGATTAGTAAGAATGTGCTTGTCACCATTAGCAGATCTGTCCCTAGCGACTTCCAATTAAGTATTAAGATCTTCCCTACAGATAATTGCTGTTGAAGGCAACACCAGCAACCGGCGCCATATAGACAAGTAAAATTCTGGATCTTCGGTATTGGGCCCATCGGTTGCAATCAGTGCAACCGGAGTACCATATAATGTCAAGAGCCCTCTAGAGTATGAGGAATAGGAGCATGCCATCCTCGTGCTCGCCGATCGGGCTCCAATGTTCTGGACATTAGAGTGTTTCCTGCAGTAAGGCGATCTGAAAATGGTGTCTGTCAACCTGTTGTGCCCTGCATGGATTAATCAGCCCACGGGCATTCCACATTAACAATGTCATTTGTCCTACATTGGGGCCATCTCAGACCTGATGCAGTGGGAATTGATAGCCCTCGGTCCCACACGGAGCGAAGTGTATATGTTGACCTGCGATACTGTGGTACATTACCCAACCCCAGACCGCTCCCTCCCCCACCCGCTCTAGCAAACCCAACCAGCTAAAGCCACCCAGAAATTCAGACAGTACCAAACATCGTAAAGCAGTTCATCAGGCCATGCCAGAAATAAACTGTATAATTTTAGAAAACAGGCAATCAAGTGGGGAGTACCCTCCGTTGGACTCCGAAAACGCTTCTGATAATCAGGAGTGGTCAGGACCAAGTCATACTGGGCTACAGCAAAGTGTGGCATGCATTGCAGGTGCAAACCTGATCTGTTCTGACATCAGCCTTGCCCTCAGCGCTAGATGGTGGGAACAATATATACTTATATATTCATTATCCCAAAGAACATATGGTGGCAACCATCAACGTCCTGTGGTGTCAGGCCATCGTTCACCATCTATGCAGATAGGCCTAAGAAAGAAGTTCCTCAGGCATCCCTAAGGAGATTGAGTGGTCAAATGTTTGTGGTCGCAAGCCCCAATGGGGTAGTCACTTAGTGGCAGGCCTCAACAATGTTAATCATCAAGATCACCCAGGTCAGAGGCATTTAATCGCTCTGCGGCAATGCCAATGATTTTTATATACACTATTGCCACCCAAGGGGTCGCTAGTATTTTTGATTTTCCCAGGTAGTCCACACAGCTGGGCTGATACACCATGACATAAGAGATGCCAAGTTGTTGCAGTCTTTTTGACAAGGGAAAATTCCTGACGGGCTTGTACTGCTACGGTAAAATCTGGGACGAAGGCAGTGGAGCTCCCCTGATATTGGATTGCACCCTTATCTCTTGCCATACGTAGCACAGCATCTCAATCACGGTAGTTTAAGTCCCTTGCTAGGTTTTCAACCCCAAAAAGATCTTGGAGCAAGGTCTCCACATATTGCTCTATTGTGCTTGTATTGGTAGATCCCTGCACCTCCACAATCTTTAGGTTGATATGGTGAGATGGTCTTCATTTTTGGCACGTATCACCTCCAACACCTTTTCCATTCGAAGGCACTTGGTGGAAACCGACTGTATGTTAGCTTCGGCCTCTGAGACCCATTGCTCCGCAGCTGGTATGCGAGGTGGCTGTTTACCCAATTTGTCTGCCATGTTGTCAAAATGGATATTTGAGAGAGTCTATCTTGCCATCAATTGTGTTAAGGCTGTGTTGCATTGCCGCCAAAGTATTTTCCAGGGCCGATGCTGTTGATGGCCGCGTGTCCATATCGGTGTACACCGGATCATCAGGAGTAGTCCTAGTTCCCTTCCGGGACTCAAATGTGAGGTGGGCCTGGCCTTTATCGTCCCTCCCCATAGTGCGGCTTGAAAACTACTGTTAGGACAGAGTAGAGCCCAGTGCATGGGCAGTGTAGGAAGCTGGCTCTGTATGTACTAAATAAAAATGAGATATAGTGTGCAGGGGTTCCCCAGAGGTGGACAGAGGCTAACGTAAGTAATACTAATGTTTTCTTTTGTGGTAGTGTGGTCGAGCAGTTAGGCTTATTAGAGGGTAGTGTAAAGCATTTATTGTACATACACAGACAATAGAAGAAGCACACACTCAATGACTTAAATCGAGACCAATGGTTTTTATATAGCAAAAATATAATTTAATTTATTTTTAGAACCACAAGATTCAAGTTGCAGGTAAGTACTCCAATAGATTTGTATTTCACACATGTATCAACAGTACTTTGTTTGAAGTCGGTAAGTTATACAGTTCTTGAATTATTGGCATACATCTGTTTTAAAAATGGAACCTGCAATTTTCAGAAACAGTTCCTGGGGGAAGAAAAGTTAGATAGTTTTACAGGTAAGTACAACACTTACAATTTAAGTCTCCGCATTTTAGGAAGTCCACCGGTTGGGGTTCACGTTAACCCCAAACACCCACCACCAGCAACACAGGGCTGGCCAGGTACAGAGGTCAAAAATGAGCAATTTTAACTTGGGCTCCTAAGGAGACAGGGTATTCAGAATCAGACCTGCCTGCAGGTAAGTACCCCCGGCTCGGAGGGCAGACCAGGGGGGATTGATGGAGCACTGGAGGGACCACAAGTAGGCACCAATCACACACCCTCCGTGGCACAGGGGCGGCAGGGTGCAAACAGAACGTCAGGTTTCCAATGCTGGTCTATGATGAGACCGCAGGGTCACTCAGAGGCTGCAGACGAGGTACAGGGAGGGGGGGGGTGTCTTGGGCACACCGCCAGTTGGACAGGGAGGAGAGCCGCCTGCTGAACGTAGCTGCACCAGGTATCTGTTTCTCCAAGGCCTGGGGGCTGCGGGTGCAGTGTCTTCAGGCGCCGGATATCTATGTCTGGAGCTTTGGGGTCAGAGGTCAACCGAGGGTGGGGCGCCTGCCTGCAATCGCCTGGGAACCCTCCCTTGCTGGGTGGACCACCTGGACGCGGGTCGTGGGTGTCGGGTGCACAGGGGTCAGGACTTGCGCATCTGGAATGAAGTGGGAGTCCTTGGTTGTTGGTTTTTCTTAGAGCCACTGGCCTCGCGAGTTCTTGGCCTTTTTGGGTGCAGAGCAGCCCTCTGGAGTTGGGCAGAGGTCACTGGTCCCGCTGGATGCGTCAGTGGTCTTTTGCAGGTTATTTGAATGCAGGAGACAGGCCAGTAGGGTTGGGACCATAGCAGTTAATGGCTTCCTTCTTTGCTGGGGGTTTCAGCTAAGCAGTCCTTCTTCTTGTCAGGTCACCAGGAATCTGGTGAGTTGGGTTCAGGGAAGCCCTTGGATGCAATATTTAGGGACGTTACAGGCTCAGAGTAGTAGCCAATGGCTACTGTCTCTGAGGGTGGCAAAACCCTCCTTGTGTCCACTGCCTTTGGAGGGGGGGGAGCACATGCCTATCCCTATTGGTCCCTGTCCTCCAAACCAAGATGGACCTTAGGGGTGGTCCCAGCTGAAGTGGTCACTCGTCCTTGTTTTGCCTAAGTTTCCTGCCCAAGTTGCAGCCAGAAGTGGGGCTTTGTCCGGGGGGCGGGCACCTTCAGTAGCTGGAGTGCCCTGGGGCACTGTAACATGAGGCCTGAGCATTTGAGGCTCACTGCCAGGTGTTACAGTTCCTGCAGGGGGGGTGTGTGAGGCATCTCCACCCAGAGCAGGCTTTGTTTCTGGCCTCAGAGAGCACAGAGGCCCATGGCGTCATGCTAGTGGCAGGCTAGTACAGACCAGTCAGTCCTACAGTAGAGGATTGGGTAAAATACAGGGGGCATCTCTAAGATGCCCTTTGTGTGCATTTTTTAATAAATCCCACACTGGCATCAGTGGGCGTTTATTGTGCTGAGAAGTCTGATACCAAACTTCCCAGTATTCAGAGAAGTCATTATGGAACTGTGGAGTTCATAATTACACACTCCCAGACCATATACTTAATATGGCCACACTGCACTTACAATGTCTAAGAATGCACTTAAACACTGTAGGGGCATATTGCTCATGCAGCTATGCCCTCACCTGTGTTATAGTTCACCCTGCCTTAGGGCTGTAAGGCCTGCTAGAGGGGTGATTCACCTATGCCACAGGCAGTGTTTTGTGGGCATGGCACTCTGAGGGGTATGCCATGTTGACTTTGCATTTGTCTGCCCACCAACACACACAATCTGCAATGGCAAGTGTGCATGTGTTTGGTAAGGGTGCCATAACACATGCTGCAGCCCTTAGGGACCCTCCCTGGTTACAGGGCCCTTGGTACCACTGGTATGTTTTACAAGGGACTTATCTGTGTGCCAGAGGTGTGCCATTGTGAAAACAATGGTACATTTTTAGGGAAAGAACACTGGTGCTTGGGCCTGGTTAGCAGGATTCTGGGACCACAAGGGCTGCACAGAGGGCGCAGTCCTGGCCAGCCCACGGCCGACCTGCACTTCCCTCAGCAAGTACCTCCTCACCACATGGGCTGTGATCAGAATCCAGCATAATACACCTCTGTGGTCGCAGCCTCACGCGACATCTGCTGGACACTCCAGTCCACCACTGACACCTTCCTGGCTAGGCAGACATGTCTGCTTAGTCGGTCCCCCACCACACAGCACACTGCTTGTCTCAGTCAGCCCCAGCAGGGTCCGGCCCGTCTAAACCACTCTGTCGGATCCACTCCACCTCGGAGCGCGCTACCAGTGGGCACCGCCTTCAGGATCATCCAACTCGCTATTCCCACCACCAGGGCTTGATCTCACCTTGTCGGTCTGCAGGACTTGCTCTACGCCTCAGCAGTTGTCCGGGCTTATCTGTTATTAGCCGCCATTTTATGCAGTCAGTGGCAGCCAGGTGTGATAGCTTGATCTGCGAAGAAGGATGTCAAATTGACCAGTGCTCTGATTTATGGGGATAGTTAGCTTCCCTGGTTTGCCCTGCACCCCACACGTTCCGAGTTTAGGATCAATAGTAGCCTCTTATTAGGATTTTTGGTAGACAATGAATCTGAGCCGGCAGAGCGGCACTAGGGTGCGGCCATCTTGCCTCGGGCTCTCTAGCATCCTCCCACCCCATTCATCAGATTGAAACCGTAATTTCTTTGTAAGAACTGCGCTCCACCCATGGCTGGTGGTGCTGTGCTCCTTTGTTCTGTGCATCTTTAGTAAATGAAGCTCAACAAAAAGTTAGCGCATAGCAACACTACCAATAAGTACAAGAAAAAGAGGCACCATATTATGAAATATCGATAATACCTTCTACCACGATTAATCTTTTCAATGTTTATTTGTGCCCATATTGATTTTTACAGGGACCTTTATTAACACTTGGTCAACAACTCTGTGAAAAACTGACTTCAAATATCAGTCAGGGACCAAGTGTATGTTGTGCTTGGGGGAAAAAACTTGATATGGGCAAACTTTGTTATTTTTTTGCCCCTCAAGACCTTTTGGGAAGAAGCATCGGACTAGTCCTAGCCTCTGTGAGTGAGACTGGCTCCAAGGCTTAGAGTAGTTTGCTTGAAAGGTTGAAGGTGAGTAATAAGCATAAAAAGTACAAAAAAACCTCCACCTCATCCTATCATGAACACAAGAAAAAAAGGAGGATGTTTACAGACGGTCTAAAGAAATCCAAATACCAACTGGCAAGATTCCCCTCTATTGTTTTTTCCACAAAAAAACTCAAAGCTTTGCAGCATGCCTTGCTGTGACCCCCTTTCCTCACAGAGACCATTCATAACTCCATTCGGAGCCATAATGGTTCTTTCTGGGTCCTTTGGCCTTGGAGCCGCCTTTGCAGCATGAGCTGCTATTTCATTCAGCCAAGTACTTTGCTCCTTTAATTTCAAAAGCACTTATCTTGTAAATGAGAAATGCCTCCACCCTGAAGAATTGAGCATAGAAATAGACACCATCAGTATTGGAGTCTTTGGCCTTTCTCAGATGCAGATCACAGGTTTGATACGTCTGCCAGGAAAAATACCATGGATTACTTGCCAGAGGCTAAGAAGCCAGGCTTTAAGAAAATAAGACCTGAGACACAGTCTTGGTTCCAGGACCTATTTTGTGTAAACTACTTATTTATTTATGTGAAAGAACCATAGCAAGAGCATTTCTTGGAGAAATGTTGATCATAGGAAAAAGTTTGGCGGGCATGACTACATAAAATAAAACATTTTATGGATAACGTGAACAGGATAGTGTTTCTGGCGCTGCTAGGTGAGTGGCACTGTAAGGCTTTATAATCATTAATATAGCTAACGATGTGTATATTGCCATTGAGACCGTTTTAACATGGGCACATGGCTGAGGGATGAAAACATGATTGTGATGAAGGATAACTCAATCACTCCTTGTTTGAGAGCATAGTATTTATAGCAGTCTTATTGATTCCTCTGTGTTACTCTTCCAATGCATGTAAAATGCAAATGGTCTCTATACTTCCTCATATTAGAATGGCATACAACTCAAAAACTAGCTACGTTGACAGCAGTGATGTAAAAAAAAAACTGTAGACTCTACATCTACCAATACATTCCAAAGGACTAAAGTATAATCAATTTCCAGAAAACTATCAGAAAAGCAAGCCACTAAAGGTGACCCACTGCTTGATTTTAATGATGCTCTTTTAGAAGAAGTACTTTGGGCAATCCATGCACACAACTAAGCTGGGAATCACAGGCCTCTGTGGCTTTGGGTACTGTGCTTCTGCTATTGCTGCCAGAAAGCCTTGCTGTTCAGGCCTTTTCAACAAAGCCGAAACAGAAAACCTTCCTTTAACCACACAATGACAGTGGATCGAAATGCCTGATGCCCTGGGCAGAAAGCCATTTGACTTTAAGGATCGTGGCACTTGACTAGTAGTGTGGTATTCCCAAGCATGCATGAAATGGCAGGTGGGTTCTGCCTTCTTGAAACATATGAGGGATCCTTTCCCAGACCTTCTTAGTGATGGAATGTATGATGTAATGCAGCTGCTCGAGATGAGACACAGCTAATGACTTTCCATTATATGAAATCTGGAGTGGTGATTTGCAGGTTCACGTTCAGAAGATTCACCTGTTTCTCAGGAAATGTGCACCTTGATTGCCAGTGTCTATTGAACACAAGGCTAATTCAAACAGAGTAGCGCCATGGTGCTAGCTGTTGTTTCAGCAGCACCAGTAATGACTGTACAAAGCTCACTGGAATCACATTTACCTGCTTTGAAAATAGCTGTTACAGTGGTGCCTGGAATCCGCATCACAGCAATCTGATACAGGTTGCTGTCATTTCTTCATCTTTATTTAGTCATTTGAAAGGTGGACAGATCAACCCCTAGTTAAGATTGGTTTTCCCTTCAGGCTTTCCCCTTGTGAGCAGTTACAGATACATCCCTCCAAAGTTGGGAGGGCCCGTTTGAACAACTTGTCTAGAATAACCACTGTTCAAGGATGGAGTCCAAGAAAAACATTGGTGTCTTGGAACTGAGGACACAAACTAGTTTTGAAGTACTTAATTTCCTAAGTGTACAGTGTTCAGGTGCAGATTGAAGTGAGCAAAACAACTGCAAATATTTATCTAAACAAGTATCCTGATATAGGTTCACCTTTGTTGTACATAGATGCATTGCAAATTTGAGGTGGGGAACATGAGCTTTCAGCAGCTTATGACAAAGGAGAGTCTTGTGTTGGATCCTTGATATGGATGTCCTCATTAATCACCATTGGGAACTTCAGAAGAGCTAATGGACAGTTTCCTTGTGGGTCAGGTTAGAGGTTCACGTAAGTTGTGGGCATACTTGCTGTACTATGTTTTACTTAATTACTGTCTAATTTCGAAGGTTCTGTATTTCCTTCGCCTTTTCAGCACTTGTGTTCTCCTGATTAGGCCTATGTCTTGTTACATCTCAGTCAGGTACCTTCTTTTCTGATTTTGTTGATGTAGCATTTTCTGTGACCGAAGCAAGGTAAGTTGGTAAGTTTTTCCACCACAACTTGACGAGTGTTGGAGCTAGAAATTGAAAGGTTAATTATTTCTTCTTATGAGCTTTACTTGCAGCCAGACAGTCTTTCAGCAGAGCTGTTTTTTTCTAGCAAGTCATATCTGCCTGTATTTTGTTGCTAGACCAGGGATCTTGTAGGAAAGTACCCTCTTTATTGGCATGGTTACCCCCATTTCCTGCCTTTTGTCAGTGTGTTTGACTGTGTTCACTGGGCTCCTGATAACCAGGACCCCAGTGATTATGCTCTCTCCCTTCTAACTTGGTCACTTACGCCCCACATTCGACATACTGGTGCCCCCATGTAAGTTCCTAGTATATGGTACCCAGAGCGTTAGGGTACCAGGGAATCCCCATGGGCTGCAGCATGTATTATGCCACCCATGGGGAGCCCATGTAAAGTGTATCTGCGGGCCTGCTATTGCAGCCTGCGTGAAAGGGTGCATGCACCCTTTTCACTACAGGTCACTGCACCAGGTCACTAAGTCACCCCTATTGCAGACCCTCCTAGCCCAGAGGGCAGGGTGCAAGTACCTGTGTGAGGGCACCCCTGCACCAGCCGGGGTGCCCCCACTAACAGTTCCATTTTCCTGGACCTCATGAGTGCAGTGATGCCATTTTGTGCACCTACTGGACATATGTCACTACCTGTGTCCAGCTACCTAATGGTAACTGCGAATCTAGGCATGTTTGATACCATACCCAAATACTGTGTCCAGTACTGGGAGTATGATTCCATGCACTCTGGGAGCTTCTTAGAGGACCCCCAGCATTACTCCTACCTGCCGTCTGGGATTTTCCAGGCAGCCCAAGCTGCTGCCACCCCTCAGACAGGTTTCTGCCCTTCTGCTGCTAGAACAGCTCAAGCCCAGGAAGGCAGAACAAAGGATATCGTTTGAGAGAGGGAGGGGTAGCACCCTCTCCTTTTGGAAATAGATGTTACATGGCTTGTGAGGGTTAGCCTCCCCAAGCCACTGGTATGCTTTGAAGGGCACATTTGGTGCCCTCTGTGCATAAACCCGTCTACACCGGCTCAGGGACCTCCAGTCCCTGCTCTGGCCCAAAACTGTTCAGTGAAAAGGGGAGTGACCCCTGATAGGTGGTCACCTGGCAAGGTGACCAATCCCCCTTTCAGGGCTATTTAGGGTCTATCTCTTGGGTGGGCTCTCAGATTCGGCTTGCAAGATTCCAGCAGGACTCCTCTGCAACCTCTACTTCATCCTCTAGCCACTGGAACCGACAATCTGCATGCACGACGAAGACACTGCTTGCAACATCCACGGCTCCTTCCAGCTTCTGCAACACATTCCTGGCTGTGCATCCTCTGAGGGCGCAAGTGTTCAGTCCGCACGAAAAGGAAGAAGGACTCTCCCCTGGTGTGAAGGAGTCACTCCCCCGCATCCACAGGCACCAACTGCAATGATGACCAGCTGCGTGGATCTCCTCTCATCCTGAGCTGCATGGATCCTGCAACACGGGTGTCAGGAGTAGTCCTCTTGGTCCTCTCTGCCAACTGTCCACCTTTGGTGGAGGTAAGCCCTTGCTTTCCCAAGCAGGACAGTATTCCCATGCACCGTGTCTCTTGCAGCACCATGGCTAGTTTGCATCTCCTCCAAGGGTTCTTCAGGCTCTGTGTAGTTCCAGACCCAAGCACTCCCTCCTGCAAGGCACAGCCCTCTGCATACTTCTCCTGCGGCGTGGGACCCTTCTCCAGTTGTGCTGCGTGGGCTCCTCTGCGACTCCTAGTTCCTCGTCCAGTGGGGGCTCCCTCTTCTTCTGTGGACTGTCTGCCTTGCTGAGGGTCCCCCTAGGGCTCCCGCCCGTGGGTTGAGTCCTCCTGGACCTTGCTGGTCACCGGCAGCTCCACTTTTGCTTCACGCCGACTTATGCCTTTGCCAAGGCTTGTTGGTGGCTCTTCCACACCACTGACCGACTGCAGTCATCCATCTGGTGTGGGACATAAACTGCATCATCCAGGAACACTTCACCTGCTCCAGGGCTGCATTCCTGACCGTCTTCGTCCTACCGTCGATCAACTCCTGCATCATCAGCTGGGTGGGTAGTAGCTCCTGCTCCCGCTGGACTCTTCTGTGACTTCTGGACTTGGTCCCCTTGTTCCACAGGTCTTCCTCTTTAGGAATCCACCTCTGGTTTCTTGCAGTCTTGTCTGGGTGTTCCATTTTCTTCCCTTTGGGTGGTTTGGGGGAAATCCAGTAACTTACTCCTTTCTTCCTGGTTGCTAGGGGGTACTGTGGTACTTCACTTTGGGGGTTCCTAGTATCCCCAGTGAACCTTTACATATTCCACTTACATAGGTGGGGGTTGTAGGGAAGTGCCAGTGTTGGCATGGTTACCCCCCTACCTTTTGCCTAGTGTTGATGCCAACTTTGAAAGTGTGCTGGGATCCTGCAGACTCGGTCCCAGCACCAGTGTTCTTTCCCAAAAACTGTACCTTTGTTTCCACAATTGGCACAACCCTGGCACACAGTGAAGAAGACCCTTGCAAAAGGTACCCATGGTACAGAGAGCCATGTGGCCAGGGAAGGTTCCCAAGGGCTGCAGCATGTATTATGCCACCCTGGGGGACTCCACCAAGCACATGTACACTGCAGATGTAGCTTGTGTGTGCTGTTGGGGAGAAAAAGGGAAAGTCAACTTGACACCCCTCTCAGGGTGCCATGCCCGCAAACCATTGTCTGTGGCATAGGTAAGTCACCCCTCTAGCAGGCCTTACAGCCCTAAGGCAGGGTGCATTATACCACAGGTGAGGGCATAGCTGCATGAGCAATATGCTCCTACGGTGTCTAAATCCATGCTTGGACATTGTAAGTGCAGTGTAGCCATATTAAGTATATGGTATGGGAGTATGTCAAAATTAACTCCACAGTTCCATAATGGCTCCACTGAACACTGGGAAGTTTGATATCAAACATCTCAGCACAATAAACCCCCACTGATGCCAGTGTGGAATTTATTGAAAAATGCACACAAAGGGCATCTTAGAGGTGCTCCCTGTATGTTAGCCAAACTGCTAGTGTAGAACTGACTGGTCTGTGCCATCCTGCCACTTTCAGACACGTTTCTGGCCACATGGGGTGAGAGCCTTTGTGCTCTCGGTGGTCAGTAACAAAGCCTGCCCTGAGTGGAGGTTCTTCACACCTCCCCCTACAGGAACTGTAACGTGGCGGTGAGCCTCAAAGGCTCAAGCCTCAGATTACAGTGCCCCAGGGCACCGCAGCTAGCGGAGTTACCTCCCCAACCCCCATGGGACAAAGCCCCACTTTTGGTGTCAAGTCTGGCAGGAATTTTAGGGGAAACAGGGATGGTCCTGGCTGGAGTGTTCAATCCTCCCTAAGGTGTCCAGAGCTGAGGTGACCCCCCTCCCTGCAGAATCCTCTATCTCGGTTTGGAGTACAGGGACCAAAGGATTAGGTTTGTCCCCTCTCCTCAAAGGGAGGGGCACAAGGAGAGCGTAGCCTCCCTCAGGGACAGTAGCCATTGGCTACTTCCGTCTGACTCCTAAATCTAGAAATTAAGGGCCTCCCTGAACCCAGCTCAACAGATTCCTGGCAACCTAACAAGGACTGCTTAGCCGAAACCCCCAGTAGAGAAGAAGGAAGAGGACAACTGCTTTTGCCCCAGCCCTACCGGCCTGTCTCTTGCTTCAAAGAACCTGCAAAATAACAGCAATGCATCAACCAGTCCTTTGCCATGTTCCAGAGTACTGCCCTACACCCAAAAGTACTAAGAACTCCAGAGGACAGCAGCCCTGTCCGAGAAAAACAGCCAAGGACTCCAGCCTCACTCCGAATGTGTAAGTCCTGACCACTCTGCACCTGACCCCCACGGCCCGTATCCAGGTGGCCCACCCAGCTAGAGAGGATCTCCAGGCGATTGTGAGCAAGTGCCCACCCTGGGTTGACCTCTCCACAACGACGCCTGCAGAGGGAATACGGAGGACCCCCCTGTCTGTGATGCTCCGGATGAAGATATCCGACTCCTAAAGACACTGCATCCACAGCCCCCCAGGCCTTGGAGAACCCTACTTCCGGTGCAGCAATGTTCAGCAGGCGGCCCTCGTCCCTGTCCAGCCTGTGGTCTGCCCGAGACAACCCCCTGGACCTCGCCTGCAGCCTCTTAGTGACCCCCGGAGTCCTCTCATAGACCATCATTGGAGACGTGACGTCCTGTTTGCACCCTGCACACGGCCACCTCTGTGCTGCTGTGGGTGCATGTTTGGTGCCCACTTGTGGCCTGTCCAGTGCTCCTCTAAAAGTGCCTTGTCTGCCCTCTGAGCTGCGGGTACTTAGCTCCAGGCAGCCCTGATTCAGAGTCCCTCCTGTCTCCATAGGAGCCCACGTTAAATTTGCTCATCTTTGACTTCTACATCCAGCCGGCCCGTGTTACTGGTGGTTGGTGTTTGGGGTTAACTTGAACCCCAACCTGTGGACTTCCTGAAACCTGGAGACTGAAACTGTAAGTGTTGTACTTACCTGCAAATTGATTTTACATTTCTTCCCCCCTGGAACTGTTCTGAACTTGCAGTGTGTCCATTTTTAAAACAGATTATTGCAATAATTAAAAAACTGTATAACTTATCGATTTCAAACAAAGTACTGTTGATAAATGTGTGAAATATGAATCTGTTGAAGTACTTACCTGGAACTTGAATCTTGTGGCTCTAAAAATAAATTAAGAAATGTATTTTTGCTATATAAAAACATTGGTCTGGTGTTAAGTCATTGAGTGTGTGCTGCTTCTATTGTGTATGTGTGTATACAACAAATGCATTTCACTATCATCTGATAAGCCTAACTGCTCGACCACACTGCCACAAAAGAGAGCATTAGTATTATCTACTTGAGCCTCTGTCAAGCCTCTGGGGAACCCCTGGAAACTGTGCACACTATATTTCATTTTGATATAGCATATACAGAGCCAGCTTCCTACATTGGTGGGATCTACAACTGCTTTTACTGGTCTACTGAGCCAATACCTGATCACACAACTAAATTCCAAAATTGCTTTTAGAAACTGATTTTTTTAATTTGGCATATTTGCCTGCATTTTTAAAAGTCCTGCTAGGGCCTTGGTTATCTCTTTTAGATTTAAAAGTTATTTTTAAGTTAGGATTTAGTTACTAGAAGTAGTTTTTAGTTTCTAAAAAGTAATCCCAAATTTGAGTAACATAATGATGAGCTCAGAGGAAATAGTGGTGGAACTCAACCTCACCCTTACCTCTATCTAGGGATGGCAGAGTTAAGGTCCCTATGTAAGCTGAAAAGGTTAAGACAGGTCCCAACCCTACCACGGTCAAGCTCCAGGAGCTCTTTGCAGAGTACACTAGAGATCACCCTGCTGAAGAGGAAGAACTCCACTCAGACAGGGATGATGTTAGATGAGGAGGGTGGAGGTTATCCTCCTCGTCTCTAACTAGGGAGATGAGGATCCCAAGATCTGTCTCCAAGGATAGAACATACTATATCTGGATCTCCCACAGGGGAGTCCTGCTCCTCTGGGAACATTGGAGACCGCTTCAATGAAGAGGACATCCTTTTAGCAAGGATGACCAAAAGGTTAGCCTTAGAGCAGCAACTCCTGGCTATAGAAAGGGAGAGAGCAGAAATGGGCTTAGCACCCATTAATGGTGACAGCAATACAGATAGGGTCAGAGAGAATACTGACATCTTAAACACCAAAGGGATTGTCTACAAATATGAAGAGGGTGAGGATATCACCAAGTGGTTCACAGCTTTTGAGAGGGGTTGTGCAACCAGAAAGTTAAACAGATCTCCTCGGGAGCTCTCCTTTGGGAACTGCTCACGGTAAGTGTCAGGATAGACTCCTCACACTCTCGGGTAAAGATGCAGAATCCTATGACCACATGAAGGCTACCCTGATTGAGGGCTTTGGATTCTCCATTGAGTAGTATAGGATTAGGTTCAGGGGGGCTCACAAAACCTTGAGCCAGACCTGGGTTGATTGTGTTGACTACTCAGTGAAAACACTAGATGGTTGGATAACTGGCAGTGGAGTGCATGACTATGATGGGCTTTATAATGTATTTATGAATGAACACCTGTTAAGTAACTGCTTCAGTGACAAGTTGCATCAACATCTGGTAGACCTAGGTCCAATTTCTCCTAAGAATTGGGAAAGAAGGCAGACCATTGGGTCAAGAATAGGGTGACCAAGACTTCCACAGGGGTGACCAAAAGAAAGGGGTCACAAAGCCTCCCCAGGGGAAGAATGGTGAGACACCTAAGGACAAAAACAGAGTCTTCACACAGGGTCCCAGACACCTGCTCAGTAGGGTGGGCCCGGCCCTCTTCACAGTCCACAAATGGGTACAAGGGTAAAAACTTTGATTCCAAGAAGGCCTGGTGTCACAACTGTAAACAGCATGGCCATCAAACTGTAGACATGGTCTGTCCCAATGAAAATTCCATTAGTACTTCTCCAGTTAGTAATGGAATAGCCAGTCTCCAGGTGGGATCAACATTGTGCCCAGAGCAAAGCAGGGTTCACACTGAAGCTACTCTACTCTCTGTGGGTGGGGTGGATAAAGCCACACTGGCTGCTTGGCTGCCTAACATGCAAAAATACGGGCAGCAGCTCTTAATCATTGGGACACACGTAGAATCCCTGAGGAATACAGGTGCCAGTGTCACCATGGTGACAGAGAAACTGGTTTCCCCAGGACAGTATTTGGCTGGACAAACACACCCAGTTACCAGTGCTGACAATGAGACTAAAGTCCATCCCATGGCTATGGTAACTTTAGAATGGGGAGGGGTTACTGGCCTGAAACAAGTAGTGATCTCTTCTGCAGTTCCAGTAAAATGCTTGCTAGGGAATAATCTGGAGTCATCAGCTTTGGCTCAAAACCCATGCAGCCATGCTGGGAATCCCAGAACTTGTGTGTGTGATAACACTCACGCTGTGGGGACTTGATTGCACTGTAGGGACCTGAACTCAGGCCCCCACAAGGCAATGTCTTCTAAATGATAAAAAAAATGACTTCAGGAACATCTATGCCAATTTTTACAACTTTTTTAAAAAATGGCCTTGTGGGGACCTGTGTTTCATCAAGTGTGTTTATATTTTTGCTCAGCTCTGCCCCTGTAGGCAGGAGGCGGTACTGCAATCTTAAACACACTTTGCATTTAAACACATTGTTCGATGGCATATGTTGCTGCAGATACACATGTTTCGCACAGTCCGCTGCCTGGTGTTGGGCTCGGAGTATTACAAGTTGTTTTTCTTCGAAGAAGTCTTTTTTGGTCACGGGACCGAAGGACTCCTCCCTCTTCGGCTCCATTGCGCATGGGCGTCGACTCCATCTTAGATTGTTTTTTTCCGCTGTCTGGTTCGGACGTATTCCTTTTCGCTCCGTGTTTCGGTTCGGAAAGTTAGTCAGAATCTCGGAAGAAAGCGTCGGTATTGTTCCGTTCGGTATCGGGATAGTTAGGTACATCGACACCGATCATCGGAAGACTTTGGGGTAGCTTCGATTCCCCCATCGGGGCCTGGTCGGCCCGACCGCGTGCGACATCGAAGCCGATGGAACGGACCCCGTTTCGTTTCTGCCCAAAATGTCACAGTAAGTATCCTTATACAGATCAGCACTTGGTCTGTAACTTGTGCTTGTCCCCCGAGCACAAGGAGGATACCTGTGAGGCCTGTCGAGCCTTCCGGTCCAGAAAAACACTCCGGGACCGAAGAGCCAGGCGTCTACAAATGGCGTCCACGCCAACAAAACAACGTTTCGACGACGAAGAGGAAACATTCTCGGTTCCGGAATCAGAATCCGGAGACTCCGACGTCGAACAACAGCAACAAACAGTGAGTAAGACGTCGAAAATTAAAACTATCGAGAAGACAAAAGCCCAGGGGACGCCACTGCCAACAGGCCATGGCTCGACCCATAAAACCGGCGACCCGTCGAAGGCGCCGAAAAAGGGCACGCCCATAGCGAAGACACCCGACTCCGGTCGAGGGACCGCCATGGAGCAACCTCGGAGCCGAGATAGCGGCTCCGAGAGGCAAAAACAAGATGCCGGCACCGAAAAACATCGGCACCGAGACACACTGCCGAAAGCCACAAAAAATGTGTCGGTGCCGAAGCCGAAAAAAGATTCTCTCTCGGCGCCGAAAAGTTATACACCTTCATCCTACACAGAGGAACAAGGAATAAGTGGCCAGATGCACAGATTTGGACAAGAGCTCCAAAGTGTAGAATCAGACTACACACAAAAGAGACTGTACATCCAGCAAGACACAGGGAAGATATCAACCCTTCCCCCAATAATGAGGAAAAGAAGGATCGGACTTCTCAAGGATGACGCACAACCACAAGCCAAAGTGGTTAAAAAAGTCACGCCTCCGCCCTCTCCACCACAACAGGCATCGCCGGCACAAACACCGCCACAAATGCACTCACCAGCGCAAACTACCATAAGTCAAGATAATCAGGATCAAGACGCTTGGGACCTATATGACACCCCAGTGCCGGACAATGATCCCGATTCATACCCCACAAAGCCGTCACCGCCAGAGGACAGTACCTCATACTCGCAACTGGTGGCTAGGGCTGCAGAATTCCACAATGTCCAACTGCATTCCGATCCTATAGAGGATGATTTTTTATTTAACACCCTCTCGGCTACACATAGCCAATATCAATGTCTCCCAATGCTACCAGGGATGTTACGGCATGCAAAACAAATTGTTGAAGAGCCCGTAAAATCAAGAGCCATCACCCCAAGGGTGGATAAGAAATACAAACCACCACCCACAGACCCAGTGTTTATTACTTCGCAGTTACCACCTGACTCCGTAGTAGTAGGGGCAGCTCGCAAGAGAGCAAATTCCCATACATCTGGCGACGCCCCACCTCCGGACAAAGAAAGCAGAAAATTTGATGCGGCAGGAAAAAGAGTAGCATCACAGGCAGCCAACCAGTGGCGCATCGCAAATTCTCAAGCGCTGCTGGCCAGATATGACCGCGCACACTGGGATGAGATGCAACTTCTCGTAGACCATCTTCCCCAGGAATACCAAAAAAGGGCGCAGCAAATAGTTGAAGAGGGACAAACAATCTCAAACAATCAAATCCGCTCTTCACTGGACGCAGCCGATACTGCAGCGAGAACAGTCAACACTGCTGTCACCATAAGGAGACACGCTTGGCTCCGCACTTCAGGCTTCAAACCTGAAATCCAGCAGGCTGTCCTTAATATGCCCTTCAACGAGAAACAACTTTTTGGCCCTGAGGTGGACACAGCCATTGAAAAACTTAAAAAGGACACAGACACGGCCAAAGCCATGGGCGCACTCTACTCCCCGCAGAGCAGAGGCTCTTTTAGAAAAACTCCATTTAGAGGGGGGTTTCGTGGCCAATCCACAGACACCACCAGCCAACAAACAAGAACCACACCATATCAGGGTTCATTCCAAAGGGGAGGTTTCAGGGGATATAGAGGGGGTCAATTCCCAAGGAGTAGGGGAAGATTCCAGACTCCAAAAACACCTCCACCTAAACAGTGACTTTCAAGTCACAGAACCCCTTCACTCAACACCAGTGGGGGGGAAGACTAAGCCAATTCTACCAATCTTGGCAGCAGATTACAACAGACAATTGGGTATTAGCAATAATCCAACATGGCTATTGCATAGAATTCCACAAATTCCCACCAAACATCCCTCCAAAAACACGCAAAATGTCACCACAACATTTAGAACTTTTAGGACTAGAAGTTCAAGCACTACTGCAAAAGGATGCAATAGAGTTAGTACCAGTACAACAAAAAAACACAGGAGTTTACTCCCTGTACTTTCTAATTCCAAAAAAAGACAAAACATTAAGACCAATATTAGATCTCAGGACACTAAATACCTACATCATATCGGACCACTTTCACATGGTCACACTACAAGACATCATTCCACTGCTCAAACAGCAAGATTACATGACCACATTAGACCTAAAAGATGCGTACTTTCATATACCGATACACCCTTCTCACAGAAAGTACCTAAGGTTCGTATTCAAAGGAATACATTACCAATTCAAAGTGTTGCCATTCGGAATAACAACTGCACCAAGAGTGTTCACAAAATGTCTAGCAGTAGTAGCAGCACATATCAGGAGACAACAGATACATGTGTTTCCTTACCTGGACGATTGGCTAATCAAGACCAACACAGTAAAAAAGTGCACAAACGACACCACATATGTCATACAAACCCTTCACAAACTGGGTTTCTCCATCAACTATACAAAATCACACCTCGAACCGTGTCAGACACAACAATATCTAGGAGCAACCATCAACACATCAAAGGGAATTGCCACGCCAAGTCCACAAAGAGTGCAAGCATTCCACAAGGTAATAAGTGCTATGTTTCCAAACCAAAAGATACAAGCAAAATTTGTGCTAAAACTTCTAGGCATGATGTCATCATGCATAGCCATTGTCCCAAACGCAAGACTACACATGCGACCCTTACAACAGTGCCTAGCATCACAATGGTCACAGGCACAGGGTCAACTTCAAGATCTGGTGTTGGTAGACCGCCAAACATACCTCTCGCTTCTATGGTGGAACAGCAACAATTTAAACAAAGGGCGGACATTTCAGGACCCAGTGCCTCAATACGTTATAACAACAGATGCTTCCATGACAGGGTGGGGAGCACACCTCAATCACCACAGCATTCAAGGAAATGGGATGTACACCAAACAAAATTTCATATCAATTACCTAGAACTGTTAGCAGTATTTCTAGCGTTAAAAGCCTTTCAACCCATAATAACACACAAATACATTCTTGTCAAAACAGACAACATGACAACAATGTATTATTTAAACAAACAAGGAGGAACACACTCAACACAATTGTGCCTCCTAACACAAAAAATATGGCAGTGGGCGATTCACATCAACATTCGCCTAATAGCACAATTTATTCCAGGGATCCAAAACCAACTAGCAGACAACCTTTCGCGAGACCACCAACAAGTCCACGAATGGGAAATTCACCCCCAAGTTCTGAACAAGTACTTTCAAATTTGGGGAACACCCCAGATAGATTTGTTCGAAACAAAAGAAAACGCAAAATGCCAAAACTTCGCATCCAGGTACCCACACAGCGAATCACAAGGCAATGCTCTATGGATGAGTTGGTCAGGGATATTTGCATACGCTTTTCCCCCTCTCCCTCTCCTTCCATATCTAGTAAACAAGTTGAGTCAAAACCAACTCAAACTCATACTGATAGCACCCACATGGGCAAGACAACCTTGGTATACAACTCTACTAGACCTTTCACTAGTACCGCATGTCAAACTACCCAACAGACCAGATCTGTTAACACAACACAAACAACAGATCAGGCATCCAAACCCAGCATCATTGAATCTGGCAATTTGGCTCCTGAAATCCTAGAATTCGGACACTTAGACCTCACACAAGAATGCATGGAGGTCATAAAACAAGCTAGAAAAGCTTCCACTAGACACTGCTATGCATCTGAGTGGAAAAGATTTGTTTGCTACTGCCATACCAATCAAATCCAACCATTGCATGCCTCTACAAAGGACATAGTAGGATACTTACTACATTTGCAAAAAGCGAATCTCGCTTTTTCATCTATAAAAATACACCTTGCAGCAATATCTGCTTACCTACAAACTACTCATTCATCGTCTCTATTTAGAATACCAGTTATTAAAGCATTCATGGAAGGGCTAAAAAGAATTATACCACCAAGAACACCACCAGTTCCTTCATGGAACCTTAACATCGTCTTAACAAGACTCATGGGTCCACCTTTCGAACCCATGCATTCCTGTGAAATGCAATATCTAACCTGGAAAGTCGCATTTCTCATTGCAATCACATCCCTCAGAAGAGTAAGTGAAATACAGGCATTTACCATACAAGAACCATTTATTCAAATACACAAAAATAAAATAGTTCTAAGAACAAATCCAAAATTTCGACCAAAAGTAATCTCACCATTCCATTTAAATCAAACAGTAGAATTGCCAGTGTTCTTCCCACAACCAGATTCCGTGGCTGAAAGGGCACTACATACATTAGACATCAAAAGAGCACTAATGTACTACATTGACAGAACAAAGCTAATCAGGAAAACAAAACAACTGTTCATAGCTTTTCAAAAACCACACATAGGAAATCCAATCTCTAAACAAGGCATTGCTAGATGGATAGTCAGATGTATTCAAACATGCTATCTTAAAGCCAAAAGAGAATTGCCTATTACACCAAAGGCACACTCAACCAGAAAGAAAGGTGCTACAATGGCCTTTCTAGGAAACATTCCTATGAGCGAAATATGTAAGGCTGCAACCTGGTCTACGCCTCATACATTTACTAAACACTACTGGGTAGACGTACTAAATGCACAACAAGCTACAGTGGGCCAAGCTGTACTAAGAACATTATTCCAAACTACTTCAACTCCTACAGGCTAAACCACCGCTTTTAGGGGAGGTAACTGCTTTATAGTCTATGCGAAACATGTGTATCTGCAGCAACATATGCCATCGAACTGAAAATGTCACTTACCCAGTGTACATCTGTTCGTGGCATTAGTCGCTGCAGATTCACATGTGCCCTCCCGCCTCCCCGGGAAGCCTGTAGCCGTTTAGAAGTAGATCTTAAATCTTAAACACTTGTACATTTGTAAATAATTATTATAAACTTTTTATGTACATACGTATTCACTCCATTGCATGGGCACTATTTATAGCAAACAACTCCATCCTCACCCTCTGCGGGGAAAACAATCTAAGATGGAGTCGACGCCCATGCGCAATGGAGCCCAAGAGGGAGGAGTCCTTCGGTCCAGTGACCAAAAAAGACTTCTTCGAAGAAAAACAACTTGTAATACTCCGAGCCCAACACCAGGCAGCGGACTGTGCGAAACATGTGAATCTGCAGCGACTAATGCCACGAACAGATGTACACTGGGTAAGTGACATTTTCATTATTCACCAGATATACCCAGTAGCAGCAAAAGGGACATACATTTCAATCGAAAAAAGCTTCATAACTGGTGTTTATCCAAATATTTTTCTTGCATATTAACCTTTCCTCTCTACTATTAAAATAACACTTTATTTACATGGAGCTATTGAATTTAGACTTTTTGTGTTTGAAAATTGCTAGTTCTTTGATGAACATTACTAAAAGACAATTGGGTAAGTTTTAAATCCCATAAACTTCACTATTGCCATTTGATTTTTATCTGCAATTAAACATGTTGGCCACTACACTGTGATTCAAAATAAACTGATTTGATCTTTTTTTGCATATAACCTACAGACATCATTGCCTACTGTTATATTTCAATGCTTGTACTAGGAAATCAGAGTCTGATGTTGCTTTTTCTTTGCTTACATATTATTATGCACAGTGCAATTTGTTCTTTTAGACGATGGCTAGATGAATGAGTGACTTGGTTTGCTTTTTGCTAAGGGCTGTGCTCTCGCAGACAGAGAACGGAAGCAATGTTAGACGCTCAGCGTTGCAAAGTTTATTTTTAACAGAAAAGTCATGTTCTTGTAAAATTAATGATCTTCTTAGAAGATATATTCAAATATTGTCATATTATGTAATTACATTTAAATCATTTGAATTGCTTAATTTAAAAAGTGTCCCTAAAAATTTACAAATTAAAACAGTATTTTTGATATTCCTAAGGGTGGGTGAAGGACAATCATATAAAAAGGAGGAAATACCAAATAGTTTTTGTCTCCAAACTGCACATGTATATTGTGCAATCTCATAAATGTGTCCTGCTAGCCAGATTATATTTCTACTCCATTCCTGTTTAAGGTTTATGGAAAAGATGCATGGCAAATGTGTGGTGTTATTCATCAAACAGTCCTTTATTTAAACAGAAAACAGTTCAGTTTTTTGATTCTCATTTCCCAATTTGGGACCAAATGTGCAAACATTCTGGTCCCAGAAGGTGTCTGCACATATCTTTCTCTCACTGATATCCGTAAAAGGTGACTTGTGTAGACAGTCTCCTCACAGCTTGCTTCTAATCATGAAAATAGAGAAATAGCCATTGGTATGATACTATCTATTCTTATTATCTCCTTCTCAAGTATGAAAAGAACTAAATAAAAAAGTGCACACATCTCCAAAATGTGTGTTTATTCACTTCAGGAGCAGGACACTACTGGAGCATGTACATTCGGTTGAGTTTCAAAACTGTGAAAGGTGTTGTAACCTTTTAGCCTGCGAAGAAGGGGGTGGAATCCCATTAATTTTAAATGTGTTGCTCCCAAATACTCACATACAAATTGACCTTGGTCTTTGAACTAGCCAGGCTGCTTTCCCTTTATGAATGAGAATGATACAAGTGGATGGTGTGTTTGGAAATCTTAATTGTCTGCACAGGATCCAGGTCCGAATTACCTTTTGGAACATTGTATTGAAGTTTCAGTGATATGCGAAATACCCTCTTGTATGTTGCAAAAATGTGTTCTGTGCACTAAATAACATTAAAAATATACTATCAGGGAAAAAACATTCAATTTGGCTTTGCATGCTTTTAAAAATTACAAAATCTCTCTCTCTGAGAATGATGTCTGGCAGCAACTCAACCCTTGATGCCATTTCATCAGTCAGTAGCCCTCGATCTCCAGGACATACCACATGGTGGAGAGCCTTTCAATCAGCTACTCTGCTCTTACAGAGCCCCTGCCCACTACACAGCCCCACCAGCCGCAGCACCTAAAGAGATGAGGACTACACACTAAATGGGCTTGTAAAGGTGAAGTCACATGAGGGGGGGCAGGTGCGAGTCAGCGGAGCACGGGAGCTATATTCTGTGCCTCACTCTACTGTGCCCTTACCTGCTGCGCCGGCTGGCCTTCAGACATCCCTGTAGCTGACTGTGGCAGACAGGAGAGGAGCAACCATACACACCATGGGGCCCTGCAGACCGCGTGAGTGCACTTCTTACTGCATAGTTCAACACTGCAGACCCCGATCATTGGCACGCTACTGGGGTGATTGGCACTTCTTCGCTCCACCATCTCACGGCTTCTCGGCTGACCTGCAGGGACTCTGGAACTTGCTGCAAACTGAAAGCCATACACTTTGGTTGCCCACTTTTTGGAATCTGGTGGTTCCGGCAGCTGAGCAAGCTTGGATTGCCTGGGGAGGCCTGCTTATCTGCTTGCCTCTCCCCTACCTCTGCCCACTACTACTGATTCCCAAGCCTGAAGTCCAAGCTTCGACGGAACCAAGAATACTGTCTGACTGATAGTATAATATGAAAGAGAATGGTGCCCTAGGTTTCCAGGAGCACAGAGCCCAGTCCGCAGCCTTCAGACAATGCCTAGCTTCACAAGAGCACTTGTTACCACCTGGCATGGCCGACCTGGGGACTTTGTGGATGCTGGGCCTAATCTTTCATTTGACTGAATAACTACTTTGATCGTCATGGCCTCTGCCCTAGGACGAACCTTAGCATTGGGACCACTAGCCCAGGAACAAATTCCTCAACCTGGGCAATGTGACCACCATCATGGTTAAGAGCACAAAAAAAGGGGCAGCTAAGCCCCTCAGCTCTCAGATGCTGGGGGCCCAGGACATGGATAGTTCGGCCCCTGAATTGGGGACTCCAAGAGGGGCATCCTGAGGGCCTACCCTGAACACAATCCTACAAGCCATTGCTGCCTCTAGGGAGGCACTTAATTTGAAGATCAATAAAATGATGGCGAACATGGGCCTTTTGTGAGATGATCAATGGCGACTGGCTGATTGAGTTACCGCCACTGAAACCTACCCTAGAAATTAATTCAGTACAGACCCAGACGTCCACCATGGAAACCTAGATCAAATACTTAGGGGCTGATTTAAGAAAACTGGTGCTGCACCCAGTGCACCGCCACTTTCCTTGCACCGCCACTTTCCTTGCACCCCTTAGCGCCCCCTACTGCTCCCCTACCACCACCATGTGTGTGCCGTATTTAAAATACACCGCACCATGGTGCAGGGTAGGGAGCAGTAGCGTAATTTATTTTACACTTTTGATGTACTCTGCAGGATTAGTGCCAAAATGTTGGCGCTACTCCTGCAGAGTACATTAGGGCCCATTATATTCAACAGCATGCCACCTTTTAACGCCTGCTCTGAGCAGGCTTTAAAAGTGCTGAGAAAAAAATCTTTCAGATTTCCTTGTAATTTTTTTGCCCCCCCTGCATACATTCTGCTTAGCGCAGGCATAATGTAGCACAAAGGGTTACAAAGTGGCACAATACATGCATTGCGCCAATTTGTAAATATGGTGCAGCATTTTTGGCCATCTAATACCACATTAGCATAACAAATATGCTAATGTGTCCTTAGGATGGCTCTAGGAGCTCTTGAGTCAGCCCCTTAGAGACCAGGGCTGAAGGTGCCAAAAATAGAGCACACTGGAACAACGTTAGAATCATTGGGCTCCCAGAGTGTATTGAAGGTACAGCCACAAAAATTATCAACTTCCCGGAAAAATGGAACAGGGAGGAGGTTTCCCCAGAGGGTCCCTCCCCTTTCAATGCACTGGAGCATGCTCATCGTTTCGGCACAGCTCCCGCTACCTGGAGCAGCTCTTTGTCCATTAGTAGTGAAACTTTTACAGTACAGCGACTGTGACCATACTGAGAATCATGCCAGATTCCAGGGGGATATTATGGTTAAAAACCACAAAATCATGTTTTTTTTCTGACATCCCATGAGAGATCCAAAAAAACAGAGCCTTATTCACTGATGTCAAACAATGCCTCAGTCACCTAGGTCTCCAGTATGCTATGCTATTTCCAGCAAGACTGAGGGTGGCTACGGGAGACGAAGTGCCTTTCTTTATATCACCTCAAGCATTATAGGACCGGTTGGATCGCTTCCCTCAACAGGGTGGTGACACCTCATTGAAGAACAAGAACAAATGACACAGCCGGCAACCACCTCAGAAGGGAGCTGCTCAATCCCAGTCGCAGGTGCGCCAAGATGCCAGTGGGTTGTGGAGGCAGTGCCTGCCATGAGCACGGGGCTGCGCTCCACATCTCTTAACAGTGAAGGTGAACCACAAGACACTTAGGGGCATATTTAAGAAAAGTGGTGCTGCACTGTATGCAGCGCCACTTTTCTTGCACCCTTTACCGCCCCCTTACTGCCACCATGTGTGCACCATATTTAAAAAACGGTGCACCAAGGTGCAGGGTACGGGGCAATAGCTTCATTTTTCATGATGCTATTGATGTACTCTGCAGGAGTAGCATCAAAATATTGACGCTACTCCTGCAGAGTACAAAGGGACCCCTTTTTAACGCCTGTTCAGAGCAGGTGTTAAAAGTGCCATAAAAAATGACACAAGGAAATCTGTTTGATTTTGTCACTCCCCCCTACCCCCAATGACGCAGGCATAATGTAGCGCAAAGGGTTACAAAGTGGCGCAATGCATGTATTGGGCCACTTTGTAAATGTGGCGCAAGGATTTGGGCCTCTTTGGGCCACATTAGCGTAAAAAAAAAATTATGCTGATGTCGAGCAAGGGGGCCCTAGGGGCTTATAAATATGCCTCTGAATCCAATGGGGTATTTGTTTCTTCCCAAGACTCTGCTGGCTCTTTGTCCAAGATCAAGCCAAGCACTTCTGATGAAATAATCTGAAGAGTTTGATCTTGTCTGGCCATATTTTACTGCTGGTGAAGTCCTGAGAGCAGCAATGACTGGTATGCTTCTGTATCCTTTCTTTCCCTACTTCAGTGCTGTGTTGCTTCTCACACAGGGCTGCATGTGTTAATGATTATCCTGTTTTCTCCTTTCAGGTGGTGGGGTGCTTGACTGGGAAGCGCCTCTGCAGGCACCCCCCCATATTATAGTTGTGCTTGTGAAGCATGCATGTGTGTTAGATATTTTTTCACTGGTTTGGATGAGAAGTCATTTGCGTCTGATCCTGGATTTGTTGTTTTTGTTTGTGGGATGCATTTTGGTTTGCCCCTGCCTGCTGTTCCAAATACCGTTAGTGGAGAACCAAACTTGTATCGGTCATCTGATACAGAACGTTAGCTTTCCCCATTAGCAACCCCCTTGACTTACAACTTCATCTCCTGTAATGGCCAGGGCATTAACAATTTGTCCAAGAGAAATAAAGTATATAAATACCTTAAAAGACGAGAAACGTATATAGCCCTACTGCAAGAAACCTACCTAACTGTAGCTTAAGGTTTGGCACTTCATAAGAGATGGCGGGCCAGGCATATGCAACAATCTATTTGGCATTTGCCAGGGGTGTTCTGTTATGAGTAAGGCCAGGGGTACCCTTCCAGAAGACAACTGAATTCATTGAGCCAGAGGGTAGATACATAATGGTTACAGGGAGATTGGTAGGATGTGACCTTGAAATAGTTGGAGTATATGCCCCCAAAATAGATCAGGGGGGATTCTTTGTTGAGCTCTCTAGAATCTGAGCCCCCTATTTAACGCAAAACATATTACTGGGAGGAGACTTCAATAGCATTGCTGATCCCGCCCTTGATCAGTCCCACCCACTTCTAGGAGACTCGCTGGTGACCTGCTTTCCATGTGCTTTCTCAGATTGATCGAGTTAGTGGGGACTGGTGGACTCTTGGAGATGCATCCACCCTGTGACACGTAACTACTCATTCTACTGAGGCATGCATGAACTTCATGTTCGCCTTGATCAAATCCTCTAAGCATCAGCTGTCCATGGAGTGATTCACAATGTCTGTGCTGAACGGCCTCCGATCATAGTCTGGTGTTACTCTTCCTAAGCTGGGAACATCGGTGCACTTACATCCCTGATTGACAGATACAGGTTGAAGCAATGGGTGATCCAGTCTTCAGCATAACATCGGTGCGGCCATAACCAATTACTTTGCTGATAACACCGGGACAGCTGCCTCCCCTCTGATCTAGTGGGACAATTAAAAAAAAAAAAAAGTTATCCGGGGCCACCATGTTGCTGAAATACTGGGAGTGCGACACCCACTAATGGGTGAAGTCGAGGAGCAAGGAAAAGTCCTGAGAGACCTCGAAAAATGGAGACCCGGAAATCCAGCACCCGCTATTAGAAGCCAAGAAATGGCTAGCAGCCCGAGTTAAGAAATGTTACTGCTTTGATTACCATGAATGCTTTACCTGTGCCCATGTCAAGTGATATAAAACAGGCACCCTAATACCAACACTTGGGGATTCCTTAATCTTGGAGGTGGAATCCACTACCGGCAAGCCCATCTATGACCTGACTGCCATGAATTCTAGGTTCTGGCACTGTTACACACTTTCGGCCCCATCATCCGCGGTGCAACACCACATATTTGAAGACTTCAAATATGTTGTCGCAGTGCTTGCACAAGATGATACTGATGAGTTGTGAGGCACCATCATGATCCAAGTGGTTAGGGCTGATATTAAATATATGGTGCCGGGTAAAGTGACCCAGTGTGTATGGTCTGCTAGTTGAGTTTTTCGTTTCCTACTGGGACAATCTAACACCGAAGTTGGTTGATCTTTACACTGCAGCTCATGATATAGCCCACCTCTCAATCTCCACCTGTGAGGCCCTGATTATTCCATTCCTGAAACTAAATTGCCCTCCCACAGATGTTCGAACCTACTGCCTCTTGTCTATGATAAACGTGGACTATAAGATTCTTAGTCGAATATGTGCAACTCGTCTTCTACCCTGTATGTCAACCCTGATTCACACCGATCAAACAGGTTTTATCCCAGGGCATAACACTGCGCTCAATATTCACAGGCTTCTCTCGATTATGAATGATGACTCCATGGACAAGGGAACAACAGCTGTTATGGCAACAGACATACAGAAGACCTTTGACTGCCTGAGTTGGGACTCCCTCTACCGGGTAATGGCACAGTCCGGTCCCACAGCGTGAGTCCACACTGGTAGAACCATATCTGACTCATACACTGTAGGTCGTGGAACCAGACATGAGTGTCTCCTCTTCCCAATATTGTACATCATAGCGGTGAAGCCACTGGCTTGAAGCGTGTGCGCAGGTGGATTTTATCATGGGTTAGAATTTAGAAGGACACTACCAGTATCCGGCATTGTATGCACATGACCTATTGCCGTTCCACCGAGACGTAGAGCTAGACTCGCTTAGGGCAATAGATCTACTGGGGTGCTTTGGTACAGTGTCGGGCCTGCACATTAATTGGAAGAAGTTCCATTTATTTCCGCTCTGTAAAGATGCCACCCTGCCCTTGATCCTGAGTGGCCTCAACAGGAAACCCTGCCTGTCTAAAATACTTAGGAGCTCAAGTATACCATGATCACCAAGACATGTTAGATGGTAATATCGGAGAGGCTGTTGGAGCACTCCAATCCAGTGTAAATGTCTGGAAATCATTGTCATTATCCATTGCAGGTAGGATAGCAGTGGCCATGATGGTGGCACTCCAGAGATTACTTTTTCTCCACATAGCCTTTGCTGGTTGCATGCCGTCTGTTCCAGGGCTCAAACTCCTTATTGTTGTAGCTGATCTGGGGGATGGGTAGACAGTGGCATTGTGCAGTACCATGTGACGAGGGGAGCAATGGCAGCACCAGACCTACAGACCTACTAATTAACAGCACAGTTGCAATGGTTTAATCAAACGATATACTATAGAATGCACCCAGAGGGGGGGGAACTATCACCTAGCTTCCTGATCTGTTGGGCATCTCCTCAGTCCTCTTGGTTTCCCAGCAGCGCCTCCCACGTGGTAGTACAGCAATGCTGGTATCGCTGCTAACAGCGAACCCGCACCTGTACACCTTACTTGCTAAGCCTGCAACTACGTTGGCTGAAACTGATGGCCCATGAGGGAGCATTGGGGGGAATAGCAGGGTGGACTGCCTATGGGATAAACCATGAAGGAGGCCTTTACCGAGATGGAGCATTGCTACCACTTGGGAACTTAGCATTGGGGAAATGGAGAATTGGAACCCGCAATACACCAATGTTGTCAACTGCTCTGTACTGCAACGGGTCTTGTGCACTATCAAGACTTTCCTTTGAAGTTTACTTTCTTCAAAGGCAGAAATGAGTATAAGTATTGGACTGCTGAACCCACAAGTTCAGAACGCTTCTGGACTGAGGACATTCTGTCAGAGAGAAGAGCTGGATGCTTGAGGAGGACCTGCCACTCTGCCTGCTGCTTCCTGTGCTGGCCTGTTTCTGCTACTTCTGCCCTGGGAGTGAAAAGACTGGACTTAGCTTTCTACATCCTGCTTTCTAAGGTTCTACCGGGACTTGAACTGAGCTTGCCTCCTGTTGTGAAGTCTCAGGGACATCAAAGACTTCATCGCCAGTGCCTGGGCCCTTCTACTGAGAGTCCTTACTTGCCAAGTGGTGCCAAACCCAGTCTCTGGGACCTTTGAAGTGGAAGCTGGTGACCTAAAGACAAATCCACGCACCATGGTCATTGCGGCTGAAAAGTAGATGCTGGTCCTGCACTGAGGCAGAAAAATTGCTGCAGGGCTGGCGAGATAGATGCATTGCCTGCTTCAGTGCGGATCCATCGTTGCCATGCATCTAGATTTTCCAAGCATCGTCCCTGCACGTCAAATCTCCTACATCAGTGCAAGGAACCAAGGTTGCGTGGCTGGAAATCAATGCTACGTTTTCCCGTGGTGGAAGAATCAAAGCATCGCCTACCCAGTAGGGAAAGTATCGGTGCACATCCTCACTTGCAAATAAGGAATCAACGCATAACCTGCTTTTCTGATGCATCACCTCTCCTGCGGCTTTATTTTTGACGCATACAAGGTACTTTGTTCTAAAACACATCCATTGATTCCTATGGATTGACTCTTTTTAAATTTACAAATTGATATCTTTTCTTGTGTATGTTGGATTTTTGTCATATTGGTCTTGTTCAACTTGGATAAATATTGGCTATTTACTAAATTAGTGTGTGGAGTACTTTTGCTGTGTTTGTACTGTGCAATTGTGTGTGTGTGGGGGGGTACAAATACTTTACACATTGCCTCCAAGATAAGCCTGACTGCTTGTGCCAAGTTACCAAGGGGGTGAGCAGGAGTTTACTTAGGTGTGTGTGACTCCCTTACCCAGACTAGAGTGAGGGTCCCTACTTGGACAGGGAGTAAACTGACTGCCAACTAGAGACCCCATTTCTAACTTTAGTAATTGCTCAGCTGAAAACACTTCAGAGGCCAGCACGGTTACATGTTAAATCCCAATAAAAAAAAGCTGATGGGACGACTGCCTATTACTGAATTCTGTCTGTAAACTGCCATGATCCAATCCAAGAAGACAGAGTGGAAGGATATTGTGTCTTCTGCAGTTCCACATGTTGCATTTGCTACTTGTATAGAATGTGTTCCTTGTGTTTAGGAGGCTTACACTATTCCTGCCCATGCCATTGCTGTACCATGTTTTAGGGAAACCAGTTAAGATGCGCCTGATTACACTAGACCAAAACAATCAATAGCTTTTCTTTTGACCCCATATCTCTTGATTTTTACCACTGCATTTTAATCTAACTGGGTGAAACACAAATCACATCAAATGTTCTATTTAAAGTGCTTATGACAAAAGCACAAGGTTTATGCTTTAAGCACGGGATCTATGCTTTTTAATAACAAAAATGAATGCTTCTCCCAACCATGAAAGTGTGATGCATTGGTTTCTTGGATTTACATTTTTAATGAATTTAAGCAGTATGGGCCAGATGTATTAAATTAATATTTTGCATTTCTTAAATAGCGAATTTTAAGAAATCCCTATCTAAGAAATGCAAAATGTTATGTAAGAAAATAGTGATTCCCTAATAGCGATTCCGACAGAGTCGCAATTGCTATTAAGGAATCGCTATTAAGGAATGCAACTCCATTCATTCCTATGGGCTTTCAGGTCCATAGGTGTGAATGTTTTGCATTTCCTAATTTGTAATTCCCTTATAATGAAGCGCAAATTAGGAAATGCAAAAACGAAGGAGGTCAAGGGCTTAAGGCCCCCTTTTAAGGAACCCCAAAATGTAATTGTGCACATGTGAAGTGCACACATGCCCTACATGGCACTTTAAAAAATGCATTTTTTTTAAACTGCACATGGTAACCACCAACTTTGAGTTGGTGGTAATTGCATTTCCTAAATTCCCAGTTCGCATTTAGGAAATGTGTGATACATGTACATATGGAATCGCAAACAGGAATTCCCTATTTGCTATTTCTCATTTAGGGAATCTCAATTAGCGATTTGCAAAATTGAGTCACAATTTCAGGGAAGCAATATTTGAGCGATTCCTTAAAATTGCACTGAGAATGCCTTTCATAAATCGTGAAAGGCTATTTTGCATTTGGAAACAGTGGAATTTTGTGATTCACACTGTTTGCGAATGCAAAATTGTTTGATACATCTGGCCCTATGTCATTTACCTCAACAATTAGAGCGGAGGGACACTCACATCATTGAAGACTTGAATGCAGTAATCAGAAAGTAAAGCACAAGTGACCTTGTCCAGGCAGTTATTTGCTTCAAAGGGGGGCTGTGGCTGTGGGGATTGAAACGCCTTTAAGGCCACAATAAAACCGAATGTCATGGATTACAAACTATACTTTTGAAGGTTGCTGTAAAGCACAGAGGAAACGTAGCTAAAAAGGCAGCCACTGCCTTCGCATTCACCGTGTAATGTTTACTTTTAATTTAATGTAAACAGCATCAGGATAAATTCAATTTTAACCAAAATAAAATCGCAAACATTTATTTTAGTTTGAAAAGAAATGTAGTTACAGCACATGATAATGTCAAGCCGCTACTGAACTTGTATACCCTGCAGGTATGTTCCATTGCAGATCCTGACCCTCTGTGACCTTATTGACTGGCAAATGCTTTTGTTGTATTGCACCTTCTCCTTGATTAAGAATGGAAACTCCCTTCGCTGTAGTGCATAGGGAGACCATTACACACGGAGGATGGAGTGGGAGTCGCGCTTTTCTCAGAGACAGCCCCTTCCCCCTCCTGTTGATGCGCGAGGTGAGGGCTTCCATTGTCATTCTGTCCCAGGAAGAGGTGCGAATGAGCGCTCTACCAGGCAGCTCTGAATGACAAAGGGTCTAGACCTTGACACTCCCAGCTCCAACCGAGTTGATTGACCCCTAGGCATCAGTGTCTGTACATTCTGTGAACTGTACTCACTTCACAAACTTACATTCCCACAGCACACAAGCCTGAAAGTACGGCATGTCTTCCAGTGAAAAATAAACGTTTTCAAAGCTGCAGCCCTTTAACACTTTTTTATCTTTATTTATCATTTTGTTAATTATACACATAACATATCAACAGTGGTTTTTATTCAGACACAGTTCCAGATTGCTGTTTCACAGACTGCACGACAGAGTACAATGTCTATAGTTTCATTTTTAATATTTACAATCCTATCACTTGTGTGTGATGAAACAAACCAGCCCAACTAATAGTGCCCAAATAGGCTCCTGAAGCCTTAAGTCAAGTGAGGAACTAGTTCACATTCTTTAAAAGCCGTGGGACAGAGACAAATGCTCAACAAAACACATTTATATTGTAATTTGATGTCTTATTTTTTTCTAGAACTAGAAGGTAAACCTATTCTTGTGACTAAAATATATATTAGGTACAAATGTTGACTGCACGCTAAAGACCGTTTTTTATCAGCAGGTCCTTTACAGTCTAATGGTCTTCTTTTTATTATAACTTACCCTCCCCCTTATTAGATCACAGCATGAGCAGCATTTAAGTTAAAAGCAGGGCGTTTGAAACTATGCGATTGTGCGGCTACAACGATTTCCGTATAAATATAGATTTGCTGCATTTTCCACATGATTAATCATCTGATGCATAATCTGCTGATTTAAACGAAAACTTGTTTCGAGCCCACTTGGTTCAAAAGTTTCTAAAAACATAGCAACATGTGTTGCTGCTAGTGGAAGGCCATTTACATAGGCTGTCTGGTCAACTTTCTGTGGCTTATTGCTATATTTCAGAGTTAAACTAATGCGCAGGCAGTATTAACCACTTAAAAAATGACAATCATGAAGTAATAGTATCACAAAATGTGTTGCATTATGCCACATAATTTGCCTGTATAAACTGCATAATTTACTGAAACCTGACGCAAAATGTTGCCCTCCCCTGCCGCATAATACCAGTAGGCCTGGTTAAGTCTTTCACTGGACTGATCTCCACACATCTCATGGTGTTCTTCTACAATGACGTATGACATAGTTTTTAGGGCGTTTGAAATTTAAATTAAGGTGTGTAATTCACATAATTTCTAGAATTTCACACTTCACTTATTTATTATGCAGAATTCCAGAAAGTGTGCCATTTCAAATACCTACGAGCCACATAAGTACATGGCAATAATGTGAATGCCCAGAATGTAACCGGCTGTTGCTTGTGCCGTTTGTTTTTTTGTGCTATATTTTTATGCAAGACTTTTTGAGCTCTCATACAGCACTAAATAATAGATTTGCAATTGCGTAATTACATGTCATTTTGCAAAGTTTTCCTGAAATTTCACGTAATTACACAAAAACAAATTATGCAAATTTCACATGCTCTGTCATTTTACACATTTGACTGGATCGCTGCCTTTCAGATGTTGGCAGATGGACTAATAGGCCTTCTCTGATTATCCCTCTTTTTTTAGTGTATTTGCACATCACCTTGCTCTCCTGCTGACTAAACTAGTGCTGTGTTGCTGTCTGTAGGCAGGGCCACTGAAATTATGCAGCATATGAGGGCCAAATTATGTGGAAGGGTTGAACAAATTATGTGGCAAGAAAATGCAAATTATGCAGCCTAATGCTGTGCATTTTGTGATAGTGTTACTTCGTTATTTTTCATTTTTATATCTGGTATTAGTGTCTGGGAATAGAGTTCAGTTTATTAGTAACAATTTAATACCCAAATGCAGAAATAAGCAACTTAAAAATGACCAGTCAAACGTTCGAAAATAACGTTCCAATGAGTGGGAATCTGAGTCACTATTATTTTGTAACTTTTTAACCGTTTGAGCTAAAAACTGCATGTTAAAATCTGCAGATTAAGCAGTAGGTGATGGATTATGTGGCGAATGCGCAAATACATAATTATGAAAAAATCACCATGGCCGCAGAATCAAATTATTCCATTGGCCCTGCTTATATGTTTTAATTTTAACTATATCATAATAATTTGCGAGCCTATCTCTCACAGCTCCTGCACTATTCATAGGCACTGTGCCCAAAGACAAGATAAGAGCACCTCTCTGGTCATTTAGCCATAAAATCAAAATACTTCCGGTATAGAATGATTATGAATACAACACTCTGACAGCCACATACTCCCTCATGGCGTAGAATGCTGTGTGGACATGAACATCCCTATAAGCACACACTATCTCTGTGAGGACTTTAACATGAAATTAGTTACTATGATTGTGGGGACTTGGAGATGATTACCTTCACACCCATCTCTGGGGGGCACTTGAACATTCCTATAATCCCGCACTATCTCTCTTTCAATTTGAACATACTTATTTTCACACTATCAGTGTGTAGACCTGAACATTGCCTTTATGCACTTTTCCAAAGGGACTTGACAAATGTTATCTTTACACACTATCTTTGTGGGGGCTTAGATGTCACAATTGCCCACACACAATCTTTGTGGGGGCTTCAAAACTACTATAATGAAACACTATCTTGGTCGGGCATGAATATCATTATAATAAGACACTATAGGGCATATTTATCAAAGAGTTGCATCACCCTTGTGCCACGCAAACATAGAAAGAGGAAATGCCTCAGAGGATTGTTTATGTGCAGGAAGGTGTCCCTTCCTGAAAAAAAAACAATCTGGCTTACAACCCTTGCACAATGGTTGGCACTAGGCAGCACATTGTGCGCCAGCGGAAAGAAGCAATAGAAATGTGCTGTATAATGTTAAATATGTCACATTCCTGCCCTATCCCTATCAGGCAGTGCAGCGCAGCAAGGTGGCTTGCTGCACCTGCAATGGCAGAGTTTCCAGGTCACCTCAGTCCAGTATAGGCTCAGCCTAGGTTCCTAAAGAGTGTTTAAAATCTGCTTCTGAGGTATTGCAATGGGCACAGGTGACCAGAGCATCCAGGAAAATTCTGTACATTTTGGCTAGAGAGAGGTAGGCTCTACGGAAGATACAGAACTGGATTAATTTAAAGCGAACATTTTGGGAGACCTTCCTGGGTTGTTCAAGAATCCTGGGCCATTCCTTATTGTGAAAGGCTCTGCCTATCTCTGCCAACCATGTGCCTCTGATGGGTTGTAGGGAAATTTTGCAAATGAGCTGCCAAGGCCCTATTTAGCCAGATTATTAGGCTACGTTCCATCATCATTGTGTGTAGGGAATTAGAAAGCTGGTTAGTAGCTGGTTCAGATTCCCTTGCATTCCAGGGTTGCTAGGGCATGATGGACTCAGCCATATTTGGTGAATTGCACCTCCCCAGAGAGGTGACTACTCAGTAAGTTCTAAGAAGGCTAATGGTTGGCTTTCGTGAAATAGTTACCCCAGCGTGGAGATTCCTGCCTGGTCTCAATATCGCAGTTCCTGCTTAGTCAAGTGTTCCTGCTCCTCTGGAAGATGGTTCAGAGGCAACATTTGGCTGTAAGGAGGAGAGCCCTGAGTAATACAAAAGCCTCTTGCATGGCTGTTCTTTGCGGAAAGTTGACCTGACGACTAGCTCAGAGAACCAGTACTGCTAAGGCCCTCTCATCTGATAGCGAGGGATTATGGGTACCGGTATCCTCCAAGTAGGACTCACAAATCCAGTGGGCTGACCACTGCAGCTCAGTTGACAAGCAGTAGAACTCAAAATTAGGGCCCCCGTGCCACTGATTCCAGTAGGAGCTGCAATTTAGTTAGAGCTATCTTCTTATGGCGAGAGTTATGCAGGATAAGCTCGCCAAGTAGTCTATTGAGTACAGAGAAGTGCCAGTGGAAGATTGTCAAAATAAGTCAAAAGTCAAGGGGCATCATCATCTTGGTGATGGCAAGGCTGCCCAATGGAGAACGGAGAAGCCGCCCCCCTAAGTCACCTGAGCACAGAGGGGCGTCACTGCTGGTGTAAGGTTACCATACAGGAGGTCCTGGTATTCAAGAAAAATTCGGAACTCCAGATACCAGAAGGACGAGGCCTTCCAGTGTACCTGACCTCTCCCAGGGGCCAGTCCTCCAGTGCTGCCGCTGAACCACAGGTAACAAACATGATTTGTCCCAGCTGACCCGGAGACCTGATAATGGGGGTCATTACGACAGACCGCTGAGGGACCGCTATGCGGAAGACCGCCTCTGCAGGCGGTTTGCCGCTCGGCGTATTATGACTGTTGGCTGCTCTCCGTCGTTATTCCGACGGAGAGCCGCCAACAGCCATACTTGCGGGCGGCGGCGAAGTGGAGGTTGCTCCACCGCCACGCCAACAGAACACTGCCCAGCGAATCACGTCCTGTGATTTGCTGTGGCGGTGTTCTGTTGGTGTGGCGGTGTCGGCGGAGCTGCCCCCATGGCTCCCATCCCCTCCTGGAGGATTGACGGAACAGGTAAGTCAATCGTCCGTTAGGGGAGGGGAGTGGGGGGTGTTGTGTGTTGTGTGCGTGCATGGGGGTGTGCGTGTGTGTATGTTGGGGGTGTGTGTGTGAGTGCATGTATGCTTGCAGGGGTGTTGTGTGTATGGGAATGAGTGCGTGTATGTCTGTGGGTATGTCTGTATGGATGTGTGCGTGTATGTTTGAATGTGGGTGTGTATGTTTGAATGTGGGTGTGCGTGCCTGACTGAGTGTGTGGATGTAGGCATGTATGTCGGGGTGTGTGTGTGTGTGTGTATGTTGGTGGTGCCTGCATGCGTGTCGGGTGTGTGTCAGTAATGTTATGTTGGGGGTCGGGGTGGGGAGGGGGGCCCTGCCACCTTTGGGGGGTGGTGGGGGGAGTAGGGGAGGGAGTCAGGGTGGGGGTTAGGGGTCGGGGAGACCCCTATCAGTGCCAGGGAAGGAATCCCCTGGCACTGATAGTGATTACCGCCATGGATTTCATGGCGGTTCTAACCGCAGGAAATCCACGGTAACCGCCATGGTCATAATTCACCTAGGTAAGACCGGCAGCCTGTTGGCGGTCTTACCGCCAGTTCTCCGCCATCCGCCAGGGTTGTAATGACCCCCAATGTCTCAAAGGTCTATAGGAGGTCAAAGATCCTGGAGTTGGCCTCTGCGAGGTCCCTGATATAAAATAAGATGTCATCCACATAGAGTGACATTACATGGATTCTGTCTGGCAGAGATCCCCCAAATGTTGCCTGGCCTATGTGTGTGGGCAGCCAGGAGCTTCAACCTGAATGCAAGTAAAAACATAAGAGGGTCACGTGCCACTGCCCATTGGCAGTTGCTCTGTCATGAGGTGGACCACAAAGACGAAGGCAGAAGGATCCCAGAGCAATAGCTGGATCAATCAGATGGTGCGAGCTCTAAAGCCAAACTTTGCCAGGCCCTTGAGCAAGTATGCCAAGCTTAGGGAATGAAACGCTATCTCAATATCTGAAATGAAAGCCGCCGCCTGGGGCCAGCACTTCAGGGCAGTCTTTAGGATTTGGTATAGCCTCCTAATATTCAGTGAAGTACTGCTGCCAGCTCCATATGTTTCAGGTGATGGCGTACTCATTGTATGCTGTCAGCTAGAATTTTGCTGAACGTTTTATAGTTGATATTCTAAACTGCTATGAGGTGATAAGAAATTGGGTTTGTGGGGTGCTGCTCGGGTTTTAGCAATGATGCTAATGTGACCTCAAAAGGATGGCAGGCCATAGGTTCCAGGAGTCTTGTCCTCAGCTGATCTGTGATTGAGGTGTTACTATCATGGACTGGAATAGGTGTATCTATCCCATCCTGCTCCACTAGGGACAATCCGGGGGAAGGAACTGCCCTCACAAAGGCCTGAATGGATTATGGGGAAGCATCAGGGCCTGAGGCACTATAGGTCCCCCAAACTTGAACATTTTAAAAAGTATTGTAAATGTCAAGGAATTTTAATTGGAGGCTAAAAATTAAATGAGTATCCTCTGATTGATTTGTGGGTGCAGTGCAAGTGCAGTAAAAATTATAGTATGGACGATGTACGGCTGAAATGTAATTTAGAAAAGCTTCAACCTCCTATTAGAGTTATTTTTTTTTAAATTTGTTTGTTTGCAAATTAAATAAAATGTGGTATCATGAATGCTTGTTTCAGTACCTTTTGTGTATTGTTTTGCATTTCAAATAATCAACAATGTTTGGGCTGGAGTTCCTGGCATCCACTAATGTCTCGGTCAGGGGTCCCCGGATTCCTGTAATGATTTAGTGGGGGTCCCCGGGTTCCAATAGTGATAAAGTTGGGGTTCACATGAGTCGAAAGGTTGGGAACCACTGCCATAGAGAATACCATAAAGGATCGGTGAATATCATGCTAGGATTAATGGAATATCCCATCATAGCCACAGTATCATCTTTAGTGGCTGCCTTGCCTCTCTACTGATGAACCATGGCAATAAGCACCCAGACTTGTCACTCTGAGTAAGGCCCAACCACATGGCTTTATTGCCTAAGCACCATAGCCACTCCACCAGCAGCACCTCGTCCTCTAGAAGCTGAAGGCAGTGATACTGGAGAGAAAGGTTGTCGGCCATCATCCATTCAATATTGAGGGACTGTTGTTCAATATTCAAATCCCAAGATATTGCATGCCTTTCACCCAAGGTCAAACGGATGCACATCCCTCAGGTGACCACTTTAAGGGCTGTCCATTCTGTAGCCAGGGATGGGGTGGATCTCTTATTGTGCTTAACATAGTTGGTCATTTGATCCGCTAATGTGCCTGTTTAGAACTCGGATTTTTGGTTGTCAGAGTATGTACCTTGCACAAGCAGGAACCACCACATATAGTCAGGGTAAGCTAGGTACACACAGTAAGAGATAATCTGTGCTTACCCTCTGGTAGCCTGGCACAGACCAGGCAGGCTTATCTTAAGAGGTAGTATGTAAAGTATTTGTGCAACTCACACATACAGTAACACAATTAAAACAACACAAAAAGACTCCACATAGGTTTAGAATAATAGAGAATATTTATCTGAATAAAATGAGACCAAAATGACAAACAAAAATAAAGAATAAACCACAAATAGTGCTTAGAAGTCAAATGTGCTAAAAGGTTACTTGAGATCAAACTAGACAGGGGTACATCCAAAGTTCAGGCCGAGCCCTATAGAGGGCAGGCTGAATACAGAGCGGACACAAAGCTGATGAAAAAGTACCTCAGATGGAGCAAGCATTGACGTCGAGCGACATGGAGGTGATCCGTTTGTTCTGATCCACACAGTCGGTCCTGCATCTGCATCAAACTCCGTTAAGATGAATATAGTGCATTGTGTTGTCCTTTGATCGGCTCTGTGTCACCGTCGAAACTCACAGTTGGGTCCCACGTTGTCGATGAATCAGCAATGCCTCGGAGGGCACAGCATTGGTTCAGAGCAGTGCAAAGGCTCGAATGTGTTGATTCTTGTAGAAAAGGTAGCTGCAAACCCGCTTCCAATGCCCAGGAGTGGATTGGCATCTTAGGCAAGGGTGGGACTCACAGATGGAAGAGTCCAGCAGCAAGAGCAGAATTACAGGCAGGCTTTGATGTCCCGGAGACTGTAGGAGAACAAGGGGCAAGTCAGCAAGCCTTTGGACTCACTCTAGGTCAGGTGAGAGGGGGCCAGTCCTTCGTCTGCTGGGCAGAGATCAGCAGGCAACAGGGTAGCTCATCAAGGCAGAGAGCAGCCCTTCTTGGAAAGCAGTCCAGCAGTGTGGCACTCCTTGTAGCACAGCAGTCCTTACTCCAGGCAAAGTTCTTCCCAGGTCCAGAAGTGTACTCATTTTGTGGAGTCAGGGACCCAGTTCTTATACACAAATGTGCCTTTTAAGTAGGGGTGACTTCAAAGAAAGGTATTTGCAGTGCTCAGAGGTCATTTCTTCCTAGCCCCCATTCCACCAGCCTTTCCTTGGCAGTGTTAACCGCCATGGAAAGGCTGGCGGATGGGGACTCGTAATCCCTAGTCGGATTACAATCACCAGGACTGCCAGGCTGCAGGCTGGCTGCAGCCTGGCGGTGTCGGCAGTTGCACAGTGGCAGCTCCGCCACGGTCATAATGGGGTGGTCGGACCGCCCTGTCCTGCTAAGTGTCAGCTCCCCTCTACCCTTTCTACCCAGGAAGGCTCATCAAAATGCAGATGAGTGCTCAGACAAACCAAATCTTCCTGAGTTTGTGGCTGGCTAGAGGGAATGCACAAAGTATAGCTGTCACCTCCTCAGATGTGTATTGGGGACAGGCTGCAAGGCACACAGGGCAGTAAGAGCAGATAAATGCCCACTTTCTAAAAGTGGCATTTCTAAAATAGCAATGTTAAATTTGACTTTACCAGTAAAGAGGATTTATCATTAACATTCTAATGATATGGATATGAAACATGATGTAGCTACTACTTTCTGGTCAGGAAGCACAGCTTAAAAGTATATTAAGGAATTCCCAATGCTGGCCTATGAAAGGAGCAGGCCTCACAATAGTGAAAAATGACTGAGTGTTTTTCACTACCAGGACATGTAAACTTAAAAGTACATGTCCTGCATTTTACTTACATAGCACCTTGCCCTATGTGCTGCCTAGGGCCTACCTTAGGGATGACATATGTAAAACAAAAGAAGAGTTTAAGGCTTAGCAAGAGCTTTTGAATGCCAAGTCTAGGTGGCACACACAGGCTCTGCAATGGCAGGCCTGAAACATGTTTGAAAGGCTACCTGTGTGGGTAGCACAATCAGTGCTGCATGCCCACTAGTAGCATTTAGTTTACAGGCAATGGGTATGAGGTATACCACTTAACAAGGAGCTTACAAGTAAGATAAATATGCCAATTATGGATACATTAATTTTTACCATATTCAGGGTGACATGCACTTTAGCACTGGGCAGCAGTTGTAAGGTGCTCAGAGTCCTAAGGTCAACAAAAAAAATACAGCAAAAATGTGAGGCAAACAGGCAAAATGTTTAGGGTAAGACCACCCTAGAGCTGACAGGTCTAACAGTGCATCTGAAGGCTGTGTCCTCCAGCTTCGAAGGCTGTATTAGCCAAGTGGGAATAGGGGAGGGTACTCTGCCTCAGGCTAAGCAAAGCAGCATGGGATTGTCGTCCGAAACCATCCAACCCAGGTAATCATAAGAGGAAACCAACGGGCAGAGGGCAATAGAACACACCATCCTGTCCAGGCAAACTTAAAAGTGTTGTATTGGGGAGAAGGAGTGGAGTTTGACTCCTGAATGTGAAAGTGCCACACATCCTGGAGAGACAAATAAATGAGTCAGGAGGGCAGGTCCTGAGTGCTGGCAACACTGGAGGTTGCAGGGAGATGAGGGTGTGAACTGTCTAACCGTGTGTCTAAGATGCTGTTGAAATTGCCTTCTGTGACCCAGGGGTACTGTGCCTGTTTTTCTATTGAAGTAGAGAGGTGCTGCAGGAAAGGAGTCTGGTGACAGGGGTGTAAATGCTGCCTATGACAAGTGGGGAGACATCCAGTTTGACTTTCAGCAAAAAAAAATCTACCCTCGGAGTGGGGACTTAAACACAATCATCTTCATACACTATCTCTGTGGGGACTTGAACATCACTTTAATAGCACACTATCTTTGTGGGGACATCAATGTCACTATAATAACACAATATCTTTATGGTAACTTGAACAACACTATAATAACACACTTTATTTGTGGAGGCTTGAACATCACTATAATAACAAACCATCTCTGTGTTGAATTCAGCATTCCTGCAATTACACATAACCTCTGTTTGGACTTAATCATCATTAGCTTCACACTCTCCGGCAGTTTAAGCTTTGTCTTTACACACTTTTTCAGTGGAGACTTGATCACAATCCTCTTCTCACACTATCTTTGTGTGGACCTGAACATCACAAATATAGCACACTATCTCTTTGGGGAATTGAACAGCACTGTAATAATACACAATCTTTGTGGCGACTTGAACAACACTATAGTAACACACTATATTTGTGGGGACTTGAACATTATTATAACATACCATCTCTGTGGTAATTTGAGCATTCCTGGAATTACACACAACCTCTGTTTGGACATGAACATCCTTAGCTTCACACTCAGTAGGGGAGTTCAATCTTTGTCTTTACACACTATTTCATTGGAGACTTGAATACACTCATCTTCGCTCAGTGTTTCTGTGGAGACTTGAACATCACTATAAAAACACAATATCTTGTGGGAACATGAGCATCACTATAATAGCATACTATCTTTGTGGGGACTTGAAGATCGCCATAATAACACACTATCAATGTGGGGACTTGAACATTGCTATGATAACATACTACCTTTGTGGGGACCTGAACATCACTATAATAACATACCACTCTGTGAGGACTTGAGCATTTCAATAATTACATACGACCTCTGTGTGGACTTGAACATAAATATAATAGCATACCACGTCTGTGAATACTTAACCATTCGCATAGTTACACACAAGCTCTGTTTGGACTTAAACAACATTAGCTTCACATTCTCTTTATGGGGGTTTCAGCTTTGCCTTTACACACTATTTTGGTTGGGAATTGAACACAATCATCGTCATGCACTAACCATGGAGATTTGAATATCCCAATAATCTCACAATATCTCTGTGGGAACCTGGACATGATTACATTTACATAATATCTCTGTGAGGACTCCTGTAATCATATACCTGTTCTGTGGTGACGTCAATAAACGTATCTGCACATTATACCTTGGTGGGAACTTTCATCACAGCTGATGACCCCAACTCTATACAGATTCTAGTGCTACTGTCTTTACATAAGTCCTCTATTGATATTACCACCCACAACCCCAGTGCAGTGACGACATACCACCTCTGTTGGCATCATTCAATACTACCCCCATGCAGACTTTTACATTACATGCATTCCTAGAGGGGTGTAGTCTAATAGCTGTATTGGAAAACACATAAGCAGCTAATCAAGTTCTGGGTTCCACTTGACCATGTTCCTTGGTTCCATGTGTTAATTTCTTTGTATTAGTTCCCTTATCTCCAAAGGTTTTGAACACTAATAAATATGCTAAATGAAGTTGTAAATGCCTTTCTGCAATTATGATATGAGATTTTCTAACACCTTAACACAATCTGTCTCTTGTGTACACCCCTAGTATATTTGTTGCAATTCATATATGAAAATATTATAATGCTGTTTGTGTATATTGTTGATAAAATAAACATTAAGCCACATGCCTTTGACCGTGTACAATCAAAAATAATATTATGGACTAGGTCCTTACAAGGATGGTAGCACATATTCAAGTCCCCACAAGGATGGTTCTGTGCGCGCAATTAAATAACAATATATTTGCAAATTTGAAGCAGGATCCTATATCATGATTTAAAAAAAAACATTTTTATGTTATTAGTATATTTTAAAAACATTGGGAAAGGTTAGTCCCCACAAGGCAGGTATCCACATATAGTCCTCACAAGGATGGTAACACGTGTGTGTGTGTGTGTGTGTGTGTGTGTGAGAAAAGCAAAGCACAGCAAAGAAGTTTTGGAGCCTGGACTAATGGCCCAACCTTCCAAGAGAAAAGGTAAGAGGATTGGGGGACCAGCCTCCGAACAGCAAAAGAAACAAGACCTTTCTTCCCAGGAAGATGCCTTATCTCCTGAGTGAACGGAGTCCATGGAGCTTGGAGCCTTATCAGTTAGAGCTCTTGGGCCCAGGAAAACCCTCAGTGAAAGACTTGTCCTACTCTTGAAGGCCTGAGGCAGCAAGCTGCTGCACAAGAGATGGGAGATAGATGTCAATGGCTCCCATAGGGTCTGTTGCGATGTTGAACTACTTTACACTGAGGCTAGAGATCCCAAACCTGGTGCCACTAGGAGAGTGGTAGTACCTCAGGAGTTTAGAGTTTATCCTCACATTGGCCCATGACATCCCCTTAACTGGGCATTTGGGACAGGCCAAAACGTGGAGTAGACTTGTCAACCACTTTTATTGGCCCAATATGTCCCAGAAAGTGAATGAGTTTTGTAGCTCCTGTGGCACCTGTGAAGCAGGTGGCAAGACAGGTGTCCATCCAAAGCCCCCCCCCCCCCCCCCCACCCCCCATGCAGCTTCCTGTGGTGGGGGTTCCTTTTGAAAGGGTTGGTGTGGACATTGTGGGTCCACTTGAGCCACCCACAACCGCGGGGAACCAGTACATACTGGTAGTAGTGGATCATGCTACCAGATACCCTGCAGCAATTCCCCTTAGGTCAACTACTGTCCCGGCAGTAGCCAAGGCCCCGATTCATATTTTTATCACCAAGGGTTTCCCTAAGGAGGTGGTTTCCGACAGAGGTACAAACTTCATGTCAGCTTTCTGAGTTAAAAGTTCACCACTGGGAGGCCTCTGGGTAGCCATGCACTTTACACAAACGCAATAATAGAACAGAATAGATTACAACTGTAGTATGTAAAGCAGTTGAAGCAATCAAATCAACTTTGCCTTTACCCATTTTAAAGTCCTTCTTTTAATACTTTTGCCAAACACTACTGCCTCACATCCCAGGCATGCAGTATTGGGTACTTTTCCAAAGGCTATGTTGCATGACTTCTTTTGGTAACCCATTCTACTACATCACTCCACCGAGGGAGGTTTTGCTTTATGACTTGCACATAAGGAGAGAACTGCAGAAAAATGTATCCATCAGAAGAAAAATGTACTTATGTCCAACAACAATATCTTTGGTGGATACTTAATCTTCTCACCGATTCCTTACCACCCAACCTGCTCCCCTGGGGAGTTTATGCCATGACTAATGTGGTCACAGGTTATGCAAACATTTTATGTGCTACATTTGTTTGTTGGTTTTACTGTTCCTTTCCATGCATATCGATGAGGTTCAGGAAAAAGTACAGGAACGGATGCCAGAGTGCTGGATTTCTTCAAGTACATTCCAGTGTCATGGCCGGATTAATGGAGCCACATGATTACACCTTGCAGACTTAAGAACTGTTGCTTGGGAAAGGCTTTCTGGACCAGTTTGAAACCTGGGTGAATAATCTGTAAAATGAGGATTCCTCTGTCATCCACCTGAAATGTTTGCTAAAGGTAAGTAAGTTCTTTTGGGATCAGCCCTACAAATAGTTTGTGATTTTCCCTAGTCTCGTCACCTTGCTTGCCGCGCATACATGCAATATAGTTTTCATACTAAAGGTCTTTACTGTGGTCTAGCCTAGAACAAAACACAAGCACCAGAATGATAGCCAAGGTCACCAAAATATTGGAAATAGTAAGCACAATGAAAGGATATAAAATGAAGAACCAAAGCATATCTATTTGTAGATATATTTCCTGTGTTTCCTGGCCTCAATTTCTAGTAGCTACTTTGTGGCCATCATGAGTATTAAAATAGTTGCATACTTGAACAAGACTAATTTTAGATTTTGGCTTGCACAGTTTATGCATTGTAAAGGCCTCTGGGGAGGTTGATAAGCATCCTTGGAGCCAGAACGTACTGGATGCTTCCTTCACTGTCTTCTGATGTATGGAGCATCACGCCTTTTTTGCATCTCTGGCTAGTTCTGGTAGGAAGCAAGACAGACTGGTAGGATCCTTTTAGGATGATTGCCTTGAATTACAAGTAATATGGTATTTTCTTTCCGATTATACCTAGATTTTACTGCTTGTCTTTGTATCTCTGCTTTCTTTCTTTATCCACATTTCTTGGCCTATATTGTATAGGGGTTTGCAGTACATGTTTGTTCCTGGATTCAGATGCTGTGCATCATTCCACCATCTAGTGTTTCGTCCGGGATTGTCTCTTGTAGGCCCTGTTTTTTTTGTTTTTTTTTGTGTCAGTTCGTCTTTGTAACATCAGACATATGACACAGAAGCCCTTCTGTGTGCTAGTCATCTTCATATTTTCTTTTTCTGCTATTGGTTCTGAAAGCCTAGCAGAGGGTACAGAAGTTGTTGGAGAACTGAAATTGAAGTTCCATTGATGGATCATCATTAAAAAAAAAAAATCTTAAGGGCACTACAAATTGGATGACTTACCTCAAAGGAGTAAAGTTAACACTGAAGGAAGGTGGATTTTTTTTTCTTCAATAAAAGAACATTGATCATGTGGGTCTGAGATTGAACATCGGAAATGAAGCATACCTCTTTTGGTTCTGCCCGGAGCGCACCACAAGTTCACCCAGAAGGGTTGCCACCAGGTTTGCAACCTTAGTTTGCCACAGTACCCAGCTGTTAAGTGTGTGACTCACATGCAGAGTTCCTTCCCAAGACCCTGAAGATAAGAGAGAAGCAGAAGTGGGCACACTGTTCTATAACATAGTCACAGTAGAAAACCTTGCTGAGAGATCCAAGGCTGTGGAGTGACAAGAACATTGAAGAAACAGATGTGGAGCAAGGAGAAGAATCGGACCCAAGAAAGTCTTCGAAACAGAGGAGAAAGCATCGAAGAAGATGCTGAAAGGCACTGGTAGCACCAAAAGAGCACAGTGCGGAAGAGCCAAATTCCTAAGACTTAGTTCTTCAGTGTTACCAAAAGACCTAAACCATCAATGACACCTAAACCTTCAGTGATCAAGGGCAAGCATAAACGGAGAATACCATGGGTTGAAATGGAAAGTCTTGGAACCAGCCTCAACTCCAAAAGGGGATAAGGTGCATGGAAGCCTTAGGAGAAAGAAGCCTCAGTGCTGAACAAAAAGCTCTGAACTTGAAAGGACAAAATGTAGACTGTGCGGCTGAGATCAAAGCCCTTATGAGAAGGACGAAGGGATTCCAAATCCTACTAAAGCCTCTGAGGGGGAGGGTCCTGGAACAGGAGCACACAGAGCTAGAGACTCCAACATCACCAGAATTCTGACAGGGGGTGGAAGAGGAAATCTTCCATGAGGATGGGACCTGGAAGAAGGTCATGTTGAGCCAGGCTTTTTTCATGATCTCGAAACAACAAAGGAGGGGTGGACTCCTTTGAAAAAGGGTTGGACACATGCCTTTCCATATCTTCTCTCCCGAAGACTTTGCTGTGTACAACTCCCTGGTTAAGAGGGCCATGGACACCTATGGAGACCTTGCTGCCATCCCAGAGGAAACAAAACATTTTTTTCCCAGTGCTTCACAGCATCCTGGACCAGGAGCCAAAGGCCTTAATGGAGTCAGCCACAGCTAAACTTGTAATGCCCACGGTGCAGATGCAAACATGTATCCAAGGACCCTCCTATATGAAAGGGCAGTGTGCAAGTAGATTCTGTTATTTTCCCTATGGGGCACAATAGAGCCAAATCACCCAAGTGGAATCAATCTTTTTCCAACCCAAAAGAATGCAAAATGCCACATCTTTGCATCTATGTACCCACACCATCAGTGGCTGTTGAATACCCTGTTGGTAGACTGGTCAGGAAAAATTGCATACTCTTTTCTACCAATTTTGCTGATCATGTGGGTGTTAGACAAGTGCATCACACTAATTATAATCGCACCTCAGTGACCCAGACAGACCTGCTTCTCTGATCTGGTTGAAATGGTAAAGGACAGAGTAATGAAACTACAAGCTCATCAAGCCTTGTTGACAGTACAAAGGAACAAGATACCTGGAACCTGCTCTCCTGCAGCCTTGGGGCATAATTCTGAAAACCTAGAGTTTGGTGACCTAGGACTCCCCTAGAGATCCATGGAAGTCATAAAAGAAGCCAGAAGGTATACCATGCAAAAATGCTACACCGCAGAATGATACAGATGAGACTCTAGGGGCAGTTGGACACAGGACACGGCTATTGTTAGGTACCTCACACACCTGCTACATGAGAGCCTTTCATAAGCCTCACTAAAAGTATACCTCAACTATGGAGACCTATTACACAAGGAATGTTATAGGAAGAGTTTTCTTCAACACTCGGGTAATCAAGAGATTCATAGAAAGAGCAAAGAAAGTAGCTTCACCAAGGTCAGCACCCACACCACTATAAAACCTTATACCTCCTGCTAACAGGTGACCGTTAGATCTTATGCATAAGGCAGTACTCAAATGCCTAACGCTCAAGCTAGTGTTCCTGATTGCCATCCAATCACTTTTTTTGCAAAGTGTTAGTGAATTGCAAGCACTCACAAAACAAGAACCTTGTTTGCAGACACAAGGATCAATGATATTGAGGATAAATCCACAATTTCTGCCGAAAGTCTGTTCACATTTTCATGTCGGCCAAACTAAACTATCTGCTCTTTCCTACAACCAAAATCACAAGCATAAGAGTTCTTCACATACTGAATGTCAGAAGGGCGGGCAGTCATGTATTAACTGCAGGAAACAGGCCGAATCAGGAAGGGACAACAGGTTTTTATCTCCTTTGCATCTGCAAGCAGGGGTTCACAAGTAACCAAGAGGACTAATGCAAGTTAGATAATCTGGACAAGTCAGACTTTCTACAAGGCAGCAGGAGTACCACTGAGATAAAAACCATAAGCACACTCCATAAGGGAAAATGGAGCAACACTGGCATTCATAGCTTCCTAGTTTCCATATACACCTAATGGGCTGTGGCCTGATCCCACATAAAGGGCTGCATAACTCCCCATAGTGAGTCTGTATCCAGAGCAAGGACTCCCTGACTTCAAAGGCACCACTGGGTATAAGAACTTAACTTCTGGCCGTACCAACTCAGTACCCATTTGAACCTGTGAATACTCTGCTAGGAAGAAGGACTGCTGTGTTGCTGAAAGGACTGTCATTCTGCTGGACTCCTGCTCTGTTGTCCTGACCTTCTGCCTGTTGCCTGGTAGTGTAAAGGACTGGAACTGAAACTCTCCAACTCCGAATCAGAGTGACTTTAAGGGCTTGCCTCCTGATCTTCGTGACACTGAACGGGTAGGCTCTCACCAGAACTGTGCCGCCCGCATGGAGAATCTGTGCAAGCTACTGCAAGTTTGTCTCTTCGCACAGCAAGCGTTGCGGCTTGTGATTGCGAAGTCCCAGTCTGCCCATCTACGAGGCCCGGCTGACTATTTGCGCCCGCGGATCAGCAATGCTCTTCTTGTTCCTGGCAAACTTCTTCCCCATGAACGGGACTCTTGGCTCAATTCTGAGAAGGTAAAATTTCAACAGAACTTGTCTGTGACTGTATCCTCACGTTCGGCCTGAACTTTCTACTGTGACCTGATAGCCCCGGGTGGTGCTTTATCGATTTAAGCACTATATTGTATTTAAATCTTTAAAAATTTGTATCTTGACTTATACTTATTGTTTTTTTTGTTGTTTTGGCCTTGTTTTAGTCATAAAAGTAAGCTCTATTTTCCAAACTAGGTGTGGAGTCTTTGTGCAGTTTTTTCTTTACTGTTTGAAGTGTTGCACAAATACTTTACACTTTTGCTTTTAAGTTGGGCCTGACTGCTCTGTGCCAAGCTACCAGAACATGAGCACAGTTTAATTTATAACTGATTTACCCTGACTGGGATTGTGGTTCGTGTTTGAACAGGGTGCATACCTCTGCCAACCAGAAACCCAGTTTCTAATAATGTATTTTCAGGGGACTAGAGGAAGTGCTCCTAACCCAGTGAATTTCGGGCATAGAGGTACATGTCTTGTCCTGGTTTGCCTTCTAGAGTGCTGTTTGGTGCCAAAATCCTGTGTATTGTGTCTAGCTCATCCACCTTTAGAATGTCTTCAGCTTATTTTCCTCACTTGGCTATTCAAGGAAGGATGTATTGTGTCCACTGGTCCTGCAATTGTTTCTGCAGGAAACATTCTAGTGAATAGTTAAAAATTATCCTGCACTATGAGGGTAAAGGTCAGCTCCTGCTCGATCCATTACTCCTGCCTTACCTGCCTGGGAACCAACACAGGTAGAGATCCCTTTACTTTCAGTGAGTCAGCATCTTCTAACCATCTCCCTGATTCTTTGGTGGAGAGATGAACTTCACTGAGGTCCTGGATATCCAATTGCCAAATCTGGGCACATATTGATCTTCTCATCCTGGTAATGTTATCTCTCTCCAGTGTGCTCAATGTGGGGCTCAGAATGATGGCAGTGGCTGAAATAGTACCATCTTCGTCTTGCCCGCATGAAACCATGAAATATACCCCACCCAACAAGCCCTGTCAATAGGGTAGTGCCGAGCTTAGGTACTTTGGGAATGGGTAATCCATGTTTCCCATGAAAGTGCCAAGCACGAGTCACTGAAAATTAAAAAAGGTTGTTAGGCTAAAACCCTTGATGTTGGGGTCCTTGTGAAATATTAACAATAGTGAAATAAAAACCCAGTAAGAAATAGCTCAGTGTGCCAACAGCCCATTTAAATGCACTTTTTATTTTTATATGCAAGTAACATAGGCTAACTCAAGCGATAACAGCTCTCTACTGGCAAGCACAATGGGATATATTCAATCAGGGAACTGTTGAGAGAATATCCCTGCTCCTCAATGTGGAGTATGAAAGGCTAGAAAATATCTGAGCATGGAAGGACAGATCCTTTTGATAGTTGACTTCAAATCAAAGAAAGTCCTGTTGAGTTCAGGCCCACTATTCTCTGGATGGGATTTTTTTCTTAAATAACCCTGTGAGTGATGTTGCCCTATCACAAGAGGAAAGGATAATAACCAATAAACCCTAAAAAGGATCTAACTTCTTTGTTTGTGGTCAGTATGATTATATTTTGAATTGCTGCAATCGTATCTTCTTCTGGCTTTTTTGCCTGTTTCCTAAAATCTGACTTACTGGGCAACTAAAACGTTTGCAGGATTGGCTGAGGCCTTCCTGTCCTATGGTAGTGAGAATGGTTTTAAGATTTTGCACAATGTCTTTGTTCATTGGGTTAAAGACTATGATGTCATCCAGGTACCAAGAAATTAAAGCACTATAAGGTTGTAACAGGTGATCCATGAACTATTGTAATGTGGTTGGGCATCCGCCAAGTCCAAAAGGAAGAACGTTAAATTGATAAAGACCTTGAGGTATTATAAAGAAGTTTTGTATTAGTCTGATGGTTTGAGCAGCAGCTGCCGATAGTCCTGGTGAGATCTATAAAGCTGCTGATGTGGAGGATTCCTCCTTGTTCCCCAAAAGACCCATGCATCCCACGCATGGGGTAGGTGTAGGAGACTGGCTCTCTATATAGTGTACAAAAACGATGTGCACTGTGCAGAGTCCGAGCAACCCCACATTGGCTCACAGAGGTAAAAACTAGACCACCTAATGCTCTAATTTTTGTGGTAGCTTGGTCCAGCAGTTAGGCCATTCTTGGAGAAGTGTTAAGCATTTGTCGTACTCCAGTACAAATAAATGTGGACAACACACACTGAGACCAATTCGAAAAAGTAGTTCAGATTTGTAACATTTTTTAAGACCAAGAACATCAGAATCTGATAAGTACTTTTTAAGTTATTATTTTTCAAAGTTTAGCAAAAATAGTATATTGGTGCTTAATTACACACCATAGGAATCAATGGGAGAAAACTTTAAAAATGCATATGAAATCAGACAATGCTTTCACAAATGTCACTTTCTGATTTTAGATTGAGGTCACAGAGATGTCCTGTGGGCCAGCCGGAGAAGTTCACGTGGTTCCCGGTTTGAGCGAGAGCAGCGAGTAAGAGTCTTGGAACTGGTGCTGGACAGGCAAAGGAGACCATTTGGAAGTTCAATGCACAGGCAGGCTTAAAGGTAAGTCCGGTGGATCCCCCTTGATTTTAGAGATCGCAAGGGGGTTGGGACCCCCTAGAACACAGCTGGTTCTCCGATGCAAGCGCCACGGAGCTGGTGCAGAGCAGATAGGTCAGCCAAAAACTGTGCGCAAAGGAGCCTTTGGAACCAGGGGCAGGTTTCTTGGGAGGTGGATTGTAGGTCAGCAGGGCCACTCTGTGGGGGTGTGTGGTTCTTATGGCTGTCCCAAAGTCCCTCGACTGGTGCTTGCTTCTGGTCCTCGGAGAGTCCGGAGCGGACTTTTCTTCTGGGTATCCAATACTGGGGGTCCAGTACCCCTGGCCATTGCACAGTTCAGGCACTGGAGGTCTCCGTGCCACCGAACATGCCACACCTGCAGGGTTTGTCCTCCAGGTCCGACCGGGGAATATTTGGTCTGGCTGCTGTCTGGTTCCTTGGTCAGTGGCCGGTCAATAAACTGGACTTCACTGTATCTTGCTTGCTGTTCCAGAGAGTGATGCCTTCACTCTGGAGGGAGGTTCTTGGTGATTTTTAGAAGGTTGGAGGTCCTCTGGGGTTTCTTCCATCCGATGTCCAGTTGACCCCTCAGAAGAAGTTGTGGAGTCCTGGGTGCAGCAGTCAGGGTTTGGCGCCTTGTTCTTCATGCAGCCGGACTTCTGTTCTCGAGCTTTGGGTATTCTTTGTCACTATTTTTCATGTCTGTCAAATCTGATCTGCAGGTCTAGGGGTGCCCACTAAATACTGCATATAGGGGGTGTTTAGGGGAGTACCTGGTAGTGGCCAATGGGCCATCTACTTTCGGGTGGCTACACCCACTATGTGACCACTTCCTTAGGGGAAAGGTCACATCCCTAGCCCTGATTGGCTATTTTACTACCATGCACCTGAGGGGTGGTGCAGGCAGAGGGTGGCAACTCCTCCTAGTCTTTGTGCATTTTCTCGCCATTTCTCCCACCAAAAGTGGGGTTTTGCAATGGAGGTGGCCATCTGCTGCTAGCAGCAGGACGGGGGTTGATTATCAAAGGCGGCAAGGCCTTTGAAGCTTGCAGGCAGGGCAGTGCCAGTTCCTGGGGGAGGAGGTGTAACACCTTGTCCTATGAAGGGCTTTGTTTTCTGGTCCCAGAGAACAAAGGCTCTCACCCCAGGGATCCAGAATCTTGTCTGGTGGTGGCAGACTGGTTGCGACTGGCCAGCAGCCATGCCAGGGCTAGGTAGCTTTGAAGGGGATACCTCTAAAGTGGACCCTAGGTAAATTTTGCAACAAACCCAGTACTGGAATCAGTTTGGATTTGTTGTTCTGGGATGTTTGATACTAAACAACCCAGGATTCAGTATGGCCTTTCATGTAGCTGTGAAACTCGTACTGACTAGTGTCCAGCACATGCATTTAAAATGCCCGCTTTTAACAGTTACTATCCCTCAGGTTTGGCAAGGACACAGTAGGGGCATATTGCTCATGCACCTATGCCCACACATGAATTATATTGCACCCTACCTTAGGCTGTAAGGCCTGCCAGAGGGAGGCTTACCTATATTGCATGCAGTGTGTAGTGGGCAGGTCACACAGGTTGTGTGCCGTGTCTGGCTTGCATTTTAGGATTGCTCCAGGACACTTTGCCTGCAATGGCTGGGCTGAGTGCACTTGGATGCAGGGTCCTTGAGGGTAGCACTATCTGTACTGCTGCCCTCAGGGGTCTACCCGTAGTACCCCATTCCCTGGGTACCTAAGTACCATTTATTAGGGAATTATAGTGACCGCTAAAGATGTTGGTAATTGTGCCAGTGCATCACAACAGTTTTGGAAAGAGATCTGGCCCTGGGAACCTGTTTTGCAGGGGCCCAGGTCGCTTACAACTTTGAAACCACATAACATAGCAGCCAAAAAGTGGGGGACTAACCATGTCAAAAGAGGCACTTTCTCGCAGTAAGTGTGTGTAGGAAAGTGCCAAGGTTGGCTTGGTTACCCCCACAACTTTTTGCCTATTGTTGATGCCAACTTTGATTAAAAGTGTGCTGGGATCCTGCTAACCAGGTCCCGGCACCAGTGTTCTTTCTCAAAATCTGTACCTTTGTTTCCACAATTGGCACAGCCTGGCACACAGTTAAGTCCCTTGTGAAAGGTACCCATGGTACCAAGGGCCATGTGGCCAGGGAAGGTCACCAAGGGCTGCAGCATGTATTATGCCACCATGGGGGACACCTCACCAAGTACATGGACACTGCCTTGCAGCCTGTGTGTGCTGGTGGAGAGAAAAAGGCATAGTTGGCATGGCACCCCCCTTAGAGTGCCATGCCCACAAACCACTGCCTGTGGCATAGGTACATCACCCCTCTAGCAAGCCATACAGCCCTAGGGCAGGGTGTACTATACCACAGGTGAGGGCATAGCTGCAGGAGCAATATGCCCCCACAGTGTCTAAGTCCATTCTTAGACATTGTATGTGCAGCATATCCATGTTGAGTATATAGTCTGGGAGTTTGTCATTACGAACTCCACAGATCAATAGTGGCTTCACTGAATACTGGGAAGTTTGATATCAAACTTCTCAGCACAATAAACCCCCACTGATGCCAGTGTGGGATTTATTGAAAAATGCACACAGAAAGCATCTTAGAGATGCCTCCTGTATGTTAGTCCAACTGCTAGTGTAAGGCTGACCCGTCTGCGCCAGCCTGCCACTTTCAGACGAGTTTCTGACCACATGGGGTGAGAGCCTTTGTGCTCTCAGTGGTGAGAAACAATGCCTATCCTGGGTGGAGGTGCTTCACACCTCCCCCTGCAGGAACTGTAACACCTGGCGGTGAGCCTCAAAGGCTCAAGCCTCGGATTACAGTGCCCAAGGGCACTCCAGGTAGTAGAGATCCCCGGCACCCAGACACAGCCCCACTTTTGGCAGCAAGTCCGGCGGGAAAATGAGGAAAACAGGGTGGAGTGACCACCTCAGCCAGGACCACCCCTAAGGTGTCCAGAGCTGAGGTGACCCCTTCCCTGCAGAATCCTCATTCTTGGTTTGGAGGACAGGGACCAATAGGGATAGGAATGTTCCCCCCTCCCCAAACGGAGTAGGCACAAGGAGGGTGTAGCCACCCTCAGGGACAGTTGCCGTTGGCTTCTGCCCCCTGACCCTAACACGCCCCTAAATATAGAATTTAAGGCCTCCCTGAATCCAGCTCACCAGATTCCTGGCGACCTACAAAGTAGGACTGCTAAGCTGAAACCCCAGAGAAGAAGGAAGACATTTGCTTTGGCCCAAGCCCTATCGGCCTGTCTCCTGCTTCAAAGAACCTGCAGAAAGAACAGCTGCCAACTCCAGAGGACTGCCCTGCCCCCAAAAGGACCCGAGGGCAACGGCTCTGTCCCAAAGAAACTTCCTACCAAGCACTCCCACCTCACTCCGGATGCGTGAGTCCTGAAGCCAGTGCAGCATCGACCAGTAGGCTGCCCACTGCCCTACACGACCAGTGATGTGCCCGAGAACAGCCCCCCCCTCCCTTCTCCCCCCAGGACCTCGCCTGCAGCATCTGACTGACCCCTGGGGTCTCCCATTGATCGCTATTGAAAACCCGACATACTGTTTGCACCCTGCACCCGGCCGCCGCTGTGCTGCTGAGGGTGTGTTTTAGGTGCCTACTTGGAGCCCCTCAAGTGTTCTTCTAAGCTTCCTGGTCTGCCTTCTGAGTTGCGGGTACTTACCTGGCTAACCAAGATCCGAGTACCCCCTGTCACCCTAGGAGCCACAGTTAATTTGTTTCCTCTTTGAGCTCTGCACAGGACTGGCCCAGTTTTTCTGGTGGGGTGTTTTTGGGGTTAGCTTGAACCCCCAACGACAGACTACCTAAAACCCGGAGATAGGAGCTGTATGTTGTGTACTTACCTGTTACACTGTTCAATCTTTTCTTCCCCCAGGAACTGCTGAAAATTGCACTGTTTACTTTTAAAATAGCTTTTTGCTATTTAAAAGAAAACTGTATACATTGCTTATTGTATTCAAAGTTCTAAGTATTACTATGCAAAGTACCTTACATTTTATGTACTTACCTGCAAACTGAATCTTGTGGTTCTAGAAATAAATTAACAAAGATACTTTTCTGTATAAAGCCTATTGGGCTGGAGTTAAGTTATTGTGTGTCTGTTTCTTCTATTGCTTGTTTGTGTACAACAAATGCTTAACACTACCCTATGATAAGCCTAACTGTTCGACCACACTATCACAAATAGAGCATAAGTATTATCTATTAATGCCTCTGTCGAGCCTCTGGGGAACCCCTGGACTCTGTGCACACTATATCTCATTTTGATATAGTATATACCGAGCCAGCTTCCTACATATACTCTTGATTATTACTACTTAAGCAGACATAACCTCACACTTATACCTGCATGGGGTGCCGTGGCATGAGGCACTGCTTCCATTAATTTGATACTAATGCCTTGGCTCCGTATTTGCCTGTGCCCGATGCCAGGATGGTGTTTCTTGTCAGGAATGGCACAAAGGGCAAAAAAAGATGGACTGGAATGTGTCAGTATTTAGCAGTGGTAGAGATTAATTCAACCATTCTTCCCATCACGTGTATGTTTTCCCCCAGTTCAGTCCTCCAGGTTCAACGGGTATGCCAAGACGTGGGTCCTGCTCTCACTGTACTGTAAAAATAAAACCACCTCTCACGGAGGCCCAATAAACCAAGCGATTCTGGGATTGCTTGTTTTCCATGCAAAGTGAAACTGGCTTTCTGTTTTGATGAGGACTGTTTCTGTAGGTGCAGGACCTTCCCTGATTTCCACGAGGGTGTCTCTTCTCTTGAGTGGCATAAGGGGAAAAAAAAGTGATATATTGGAATTCAGCCCAGAGTAATCCCAGGGGCTGATGTTAATTCAAGCATTCCATCCTTTACCTTTTTACTTTCCTTGTTTTCAGGCACTGGTACCTTGTCTGAACGTAGCTTGTGAAATTATCTAACTTTTGCATTTCCTTCAACATGAACAACAATGTCACATGTTAACATTAAACAATTCAAAGGAGGAGCAGCTGCTTAGACTAGATTCAAGAAGGAGGGCGATCATTTACTCCATTCACTTTAGTGGTTCATTTCATATTGATCAATTTTTTTTTGTTGGCAACAAAGGTAGGCAGGGCAAAGGTGTGCATAGAGAGACTATCCCGCTTAGTGGACTTCTTTGACAGTTACTGATTTCTATGACTTGGCTGATAAGACTCCATCTAAGTGTTTCCATGCCTACTATGAGAGTTTGTGGCAACTCCAGTGCCTGTGCAGAAATGTTGTTTAGGAGCTTCAACACTTTCTTTCATAAGGCATTATTCCTAGGGCATACATAGGAGTGTCCTCCCGCGTCAGTAGGGTTGGTCTCTAGTTCCATTTGGAGTGATTCCCAATCTATCTCGACCCTTCTCCTGGAAGGATACTTTGGGAGTAGTTTACACAAGGCTCTGCAGAAGTATTCCCCTACTAGAAGGATGACTTTTTTACATTTGGCAGTGTTCTTTCTGATTGATTGTCAGTTTCAATTCTGTTTGGCTTTTTATACCCTGGAGTTACATTGATTACATTGGTCCAGGCAAACAGCCCACCAAAAAATTCTGTTGTCAAGTTGATCTCATCTTAGATTGTTTGGATTTTAAAAAATCCTTCAAAGGCCGTACCTTATGTGTTGCCTATGACTGATTAAGGCAGAATACAGAAAGTTGAAAACACTGAAATATATTTTGCTTCCAAGTAATAGTGGTTGTCTTTCTTACTGAAATAGTTTGAGCTTCTTGCAAAACTGACTGTCTTTCCTATGAGAGCAAAGATGAGAAGTGTAGCACCAAATCCGTTTTCCTATCTGTTAAACCTGAAGGACCAAGTGGGTCACCACCCTTTCTTTGTGCTAACATTGCTTTACTGATATAAGTTTTAGGACGGATACTTTATTTAGCTAGAGCATTTTGTGCTTATAGCTTGAGAAGATGAGGTCTGCATTTGATCGAGATTTTAACTTTTAAACAAGACGGTTCTAGGTTCTGTTGTAACTTTTCTAGTTAATGAAATAGATGAAATGATTTGTCAAAATTCCCATATTTAGTTGCAGGCCTCTTTTTTTTGTTTTTTTTGTAAATTTAAATGCTATTTAAACAGGCATTGGCAAAGCCAATAGAGCTGATGTTGGCGGCCAGCATTTTTGCTTTGCCAGTGCTTGTTTTTTCTTGTCATTTTTTTGTGTACAACTTTGTTAGGGAATGGGCTCCCTAGACCTCACCAATCTAAAAAAAGAAAAAAAAAAAAAAACAAGAACATTGTTTTCGGACCATAAAAAACACATCTCCAAAGTAGTCCCTGAATGGAACTATGTTTTAGTATGTGCTCCTTGTAAAAAAGATGAATGTCGTTACTTAAAGTGGAGCCAGTAACTTGAGTGATCTGACACATTACCACATACTGTCTGTTATAACCGAATAAAATGTGGATTACAGAACAGCAGGACAATAGATGAAAGAAGACTGACTGAAAATCCATTTGAATGATAAATGTGTGTGTTACATCTGGCGGTCGCGAGTAAGTACAGTTAGGGCCATGTTTCCATAGAAAACACATTTTTTGACTTACCTTTATCTTTGGCACAGTTGGGCGTATCTTTACAAAATTTCCCCCCCAAAAAGTGGTCCAGAGAATCTTGTTAACATGGGAAGTTTCGGGTGATCCATCAAGAAGTGAGTTTCCCATAGGGATTTTGAACTCTACTACCGCCCAAACTGCTGGACGGAATTATGCCAAATTTGGCATAAAAGGTAGCTTTTTGTCCAGAAAGAAGCCTTTTTGTTGTTATATATGAACATGTTGACAATGCACTTGAGCTGTCACTCTCAGCATCAGAATGAAAGGAGAGAACGCATAAGCTTGCTCCCTTCCCCATTCCTGGGGAAATGCATCCACTACCATCGCCCTCGGGCACCAACTGAAGTACCTCAGTAATTGTGCGTTCAGTCTTGAGGCAAAGAGAGCCACTGAACACGGACCCCATTAGTCCATGAGGACCGTAAGGACGGTCCTGTCCAGTTGCTAGTGTCCTCCAAATGTCTGGAGTTCCAGACTGCTAGAGTATTCGGTGTTCCCGGAAGATATTCCGCTGTCACAAAGATTTGGTGTTGGGGACAGTAATGCCAAAAATCCTTCTCCAGTTCCACCAATGCCTCAAGCGAGTTCCACCCAGGCAGTTTATGCACTGGACTGTGGACACATTGTCCATCCTCAAGAGAATACAACAAGAAACTCTGTCCCGCGTCATGGACCTGACTGCGAAAGACCTCGCCAGACGTTCAAGGCAGTTGATATGAATATTGAATTCCTGTCGATCCAACGCCCCACCCCCATCAATCTCCCCACACCTGGCACCCCATCCCTGACGGCTTGTATCAGATTCTATGATGAGGCCCGGGGAGGACCTGAAGATCACTTTGCCGTTCCACGCTTCCATGTGGTCTATCCACCATTTTAGTTTTGTCTGTTCCTCCGAGGAGAGGGAGATCATTTCCAAGTAGGGTACTCCCTCCTGAGGTTGAAGGCCTTCAACCGCTGTAGTGCCCTGTAATGTAAAGGAGCCGAGAACATGGCTTGGATTGAGGACAATAGCAGTCCCACTATCCTGACCAGCTGCTTGAGGGAAATCCTGTCCCTCTTCAGAACGTTTCCCAGTTCTTTGTTGATCATCTTCGAGCTTGGGAGGCTGAGTGAGGTCACCTTGGAGTTCATAAGGAACCCTCTGAAGGTCATAGTTCGTGAGGGTGCCAACTCCAACTTCTGGTTTATTACAAACCCCATATTCTGCAGAAAGACAATAGTCGTGTTTATGTGAGATAGGAGCTGGGATTGAGACTTATCCATCAGGAGAATATTGTCTAAATAATTAGCCTGACCCCTGTGTCCCGAGGTTTTCCACTACCAGCTTCAGGAGTTTCGTAAAGCACCACAGTGCTGACGAAAGCCCAAATGTGAGAGATTTATATTTGAACACCTGCTATCTCGAGACGAAATGTACAAACCGGCACAGTGAGATACGTGCTTGAGGTCCAAGTGCACCATCAATCAATCAATCAATCAATCAGTGAATTTATAGAGCGCGCTATGTACCTGACAGGGTTTCGAGGCGCTGGGGGTGGGGGGGTGCTGCTAGCGTTCGAAGAGCCATGTCTTGAGGAGCCTCCTGAAGGTGAGGAGGTCCTGGGTCTGGCGTAGTGAGGTGGGGAGAGAGTTCCAGGTCTTGGCGGCGAGGAAGGAGAAGGATCTGCCGCCAGAGGTCTTGCGCTGGATTCGGGGGACAATGGCGAGGGCGAAGTTGGCAGAGCGGAGTTGACGTGTGGGGACGTAGAAGTTGAGTCTGGTGTTCAGGTAGGTGGGTCCGGTGTTGTGTAGTGCCTTGTGTGCGTGGGTGAGGAGTTTGAAGGTGATCCTTTTATCCACAGGGAGCCAGTGGAGGTCCTTCAGGTGGGGGGAGATGTGACATCGGCGGGGTCTGTCGAGGATCAGGCGGGCAGATGCGTTCTGGATGCGTTGGAGTCGTTTGATGTCTTTCGTTGGGATGCCTGTGTAGAGTGCGTTGCCGTAGTCAAGTCTGCTACTGACGAGGGCTTGAGTCACCGTCTTCATGGTTCCTGTTGGAATCCACTTGAAGATCCTGCGGAGCATGCAGAGGGTGTTGAAACAAGAAGAGGAGACGGCCTTGATCTGTTTGGACATGGAGAGAGCAGAGTCGAGGACGAAGCCGAGGTTTCGTGCGTGGCTGGCTGGGGTGGGTGGGGGTCCGAGGGCGGTGGGCCACCAGGAGTCGTTCCAGGCCGAGGGGGTGCGTCCGAGGATGAGGACTTCCGTCTTGTCGGAGTTGAGCTTCAGGCGGCTGTTGCTCATCCACTCGGCGATGGATTTTAGTCCCTCGTGGAGGTTGGTTTTGGCGGTGAGCGGATCTTTGGTCAGGGAGAGGACGAGCTGGGTGTCGTCGGCGTAGGAGATGATGCTAAGGTTGTGATGACGGGCCAGTTGTGCGAGGGGGGCCATGTAGACGTTGAACAACGTTGGGCTAAGAGGAGCCTTGGGGGACGCCGCAGATGAGGTTGGTGGCTTTGGAGCGGAAGGGTGAGAGTCGGACTCTCTGGGTTCTGTCGGAGAAGAAGGATGCGATCTAGTTGAGGGCTTTGTCTTGGATGCCGGCTTCGTGGAGATGGGTTAGCAGGGTGCGGTGGCAGACTGTGTCGAAAGCGGCTGATAGGTCGAGGAGGATGAGGGCTGAGGTTTCGCCGTTGTCCATTTGTTGTCTGATGTCATCTGTGGCGGCGAGGAGTGCGGTCTCAGTGCTGTGGTTTCGTCTGAATCCAGATTGTGAGGGGTCTAGGATGGAGTTGTCTTCTAGGAAGTGGGTGAGCTGTGCGTTGACGATCTTCTCGATGACCTTCGCTGGAAAAGGGAGGAGAGAGATCGGTCGGAAGTTTTTGAGATCGTTGGGGTCAGCCTTGGGTTTCTTGAGGAGGGGTTGGATTTCTGCGTGCTTCCAGCTGTCCGGGAAGGTGGCGGTGTTGAAGGAGCGGTTGATGATCTTGCGGAGTTTGGGGGCGATGGTGGCGTCGGCTTTGTTGAATACGTGATGTGGGCACGGGTCCGTGGGAGAGCCTGAGTGGATGGAATTCATGGTTGTTAGGGTTTTGGCGTCGTCTACTTGGGTCCAGGTGGTGAGGCGGCAGGCGTGGGAGGAGTCGTCGGGGGGTGGGGTCTGGCGGAGGTGCGGTGTTGAAGCTGTCGTGGATGGCTGCGATTTTCTGGTGGAAGAAGGTGGAGAGATCGTCGCAGAGTTTCTGGGAGGGAGGGACGTCGTTGACGTTGGCGTTAGGGTTGGAGAGTTCCTTCACGATGCAGAAGAGTTCTTTGCAGTCATGGGCATTGTTGTTGAGGCGTTCTGTGAAGTGGGTGCGCTTGGCGAGTCGGATCCGTTGGTGGTGTTCACGGTTGGCGTCCTTGAGGGTAGCAAGGTTGTCGGATGTGCGCTCGAGGATCCATTTTTTCTTGAGTTTCTGGCAGGTGCGTTTGGAAGATGGTCAGTTCGTCTGTGAACCAGGCTGTTTTTTTCTTTTCTTGGTTGGCGGTGGGTTTCTTGAGTGGGGCTGAGGTGTTGGCGCAGTTGAGGATCCATTGATGGAGGTTGATGGCGGCGGTGCTCGGGTCGGTGGGTTCGGGTGGTGGGTATTTGGCGAGTGTGCTGGTTAGTTGGTCTTCGGTGACTTTTCCCCAGCGGCGGTGAGGCGGTAGAGGGATGCGGTGGTGTTCGGTGTTTTTCTTGAAGGTGAAGTGGACGCAGTGATGGTCGGTCCCAGTGGAGTTCGGAGGTGTGGCTGAAAGAGATGTGGTTGCTTGAGGTGAAGAGTGGGTCAAGCGTGTGTCCGGCGATGTGGGTGTTGACCAGTTGATGGAGTCCGAGGTTGAGGAGGTTGGTGGTCAGTGATGCGGTGTTGGCGTCGTTGTTGTTTCCCTGAAGGAGGAGATCCCTGAGCAGGTGTGTGCCCTCCATCTTGAAGTGTCTGTACACCACCCATTCATTAAAGGCACTTAAATTTATGTCTGGGTGGAAGCCTTTGTCTTTCTTTTCCACCAGGAAACTATTGCTTAGGAATCCCTTGCGGATGTAGTACTGACCTGCAAATGGCCCCTTTCCTTAGGAGCTCCTGCACCTCTGCATCGATCAATGTCATGTCTGTTTGGGAGAAGCGGTGTCTCCTGCACTGGGGTTCCTATGAACTCCGTAGTCCATCTGTGCGCGAACCTCCTCATCACCCCCCCTCCCCCCCCACCCAAGTGCTTGAGGGGAAGAAGGGTTAATGCGCAGCATTAGCTCCTCTGGGGAGGTATGCACCACCATGGAAGTTGCGACTGGTTCTGTTCTTTCCTCTTCGCCCAGTTTGGGAAGAACGTTCCCTGTCTGCCATCACGCCAAACGTTATTTCTTTTGGCTGACCCTCTGCTGGGGCCTTGAAAGTTGGAGCTGCCAGATGAGCGACCCCTAACTCTTCTGGCCCCCGCCACAAACCTTTCCAGGAAATACCTTTTTGATCGAGGTCTGCGTCTTGTCAAGTGCTGAGAATATTGCCACAAACTTCCCCAACTCTTTCACAAAGAGGTTGCCAAGCAGGTTTCCCTGTGCAAACACCTCTGCTTCTGAGTTGGAGAGCTCCCCAAGTTTTGGATCTATCTTATTTGTTAGGGAGCATGGCCGATCGGCTGAGATACCACAATTAGCATTGCCCAGAAGGCACACTGCCCTCTGGGCCCATCCTGCCACTATGTCTGTTGGAAGTGGTTTACCCATGTGCTTCAACTGTTTCGTCAGTTGTATAATTTGCGTGAGGGGACCCAGGACGTCCAAAGGTTTATCTTGACATGCCCTCCAGGAGCGGTCATTGCCCTTCTTGGGGTCCCTAGTATATTTCCCAATTTAAGTACACAACTTTGGATCAATGTCTGTCGTAGCTTCCAACGTAGGACAAGGGCATTCCACCTGCAGTCGAGCACGCACCTCCTTGTTCAGAGGCTGACCAATCTTGCTGGCCACATTCAGCGACTTTGTGGTCCGTCTGCCATTCAGAAGACCTGGAATGATAAGTACCCTTTGAGGTAGAACATGTCCGAAATGAATGTGCCCCCTTCATAGGGGTCTGGCGTGACCGAAGCCAGACACCAGGGATGACCAGAGTCGTGGTCCTCATCAGAGGACGCATCCTCATCTGTGTCACCCTCTCTCTGTATTGACAACCCTGCGTCAGTCAGTCATTGTGGCGACTTCGTAGCCTATCACCCCGGGCCATTCAGCCTCCCGGTAAGGTGAATGCTTTAACATGTGCAAACTCTTATGGAAGGATTCATTGAAGCGCTCAGTCTTCCAGGTGCCCCACGTCACGTTTGCATGATTTCCTGGGAGTCGATGTGCTACTGCCGCTAGAGTCACCTCCTGTATTCCCAAACATGCCAACCCCATTAGAGACCTGGGCTGTCAACTTGACCACACTCTCTTGTAAAGGGGCCAGCACTTTACCTATAGCCTGAGATAGGAGTGTTTCCAGTTCAGCCTGGAGGCAGAGCAGAGAGTGGCCTTCCTCTAAAGGCACAGTGAGAAAATATTTGCGGTCCTGCAAGGAATGCATCCTCATGAGGGTGTTAGCACTTTACAGACAAGGGCAATATATCCCAAAAACCATCAACACCCTGTTAGATAAAACAGGCAGCCCCCTTGCTGGTGCTCAAGCCAGCTCAAAATTGACCTCGTAGAAAAAGCTTCCCTGAGGTGGCAATGTGAGGGGACGGACCTGAGGTCAGACCTACAGCGTACCGCTGTTACGGTGTATAGCGAAGGTTTGAAAGGAGTAAGAAGCTCTATAATACACTTCCCAGAGAGCTCTTACCCCTTAGCGCAAAACCAATTGAGCGCTGTTTGTTCCCAGTGTGACTAGATTCGGAGCGCTATAGGTGATGCAGGCCTTAGAGACGGCGCAAAAGAGCACCCTCTGGTGTACCCGACTGAGATCGAAAAATGTATCTGCTTTCAGACCGAAGCCTGCTGCGCTGCTAGTACTATGAGTGATAACAATGGTATAATGTAAATCAGCGCAATTACCTAACATTACCAAAACTCACAGATCAGACAAATCCCACGTACTGCACTCTATAAAAAGGTAGCGAGGAACTTAACTAACGATCCGAGCAGTGAAGAAAAAAGGAACGGCTCAGAGTGCGTTGGATATATATGGACTCTCTCACTGGAATAGGATTGGACATTGGTTACCACGGATACTATTATGAATCATGTGGTATGTACTGTTGTATTTTTTTTGTTTACGTTGAACTTTGAACTTGCTGATTAATTAAAGTGAAGAAAGAAATGCATAATCCTTCCCTCCAGACCTGACATAGAATTAGAGAGCTTCATAACAATTAGATCTCCCAAGATGGCCATCAGAGAGAAAAAGAGCCCAAATGTACCACCAATATCACCCAAATGTAGCCCAAGTATTGCCCAGTGACAAAAGTGTGCCAAACACTTATTTTATTTTTTTTTGTTTTGTTTTGCTGTTTTATAGGGTGCAGTCAGGTGTGCCACATAAGAAATCTGTAGGAAGGCAGAGGTCATGGGCACAGGCTCAGTTAATTGAGGGCAGGGATGAGGGTACAGAGGCAACAAGGTGCAGTGGCAGCACTATGAAGCGGGGGGGGGGGAGTAAACCAACCATGCAGGACAGGCATGAGCGGCTGTGGCAATATAACAGGCCATTGAGGGCAGAAGGAAGAGGCAGTATAACCATACATGCCAACAGACAGTTTTTTAAGCTCAAAAGAGCTTTACTTTATCTTTCTCCTGCCTAAAATCTCCTCTCTTTCAGTGTAAGTCAATGGGGAAAATCAATTCCCCTGGTTTGTTGTTTTTTCAAGATCTCCCTCTAACGAAGATAAAAATGTTGACAAGTATGGTACGTTGAATCACGGAGGCCAGGAGGAGTGGGGTTGGAACATAGACTCAGATAAGAGAGGGCAAGAGGGAGATGGGCAACGGCACCAAACTGACCTTACAGGGAAGGCGTCAGGACTTGCAGCAGTTCAATACACCATACAGGGCAAGCAGGACGGTAGTGCAGCACAACAGACAATGGAAAGCAATAGGGAGGGGACAGGGACTGCACATGGATAACAGAGAGCAGAAGGGTCAGAGGCAAGGGCAGCAAGCTGACCATTCCGGACAGACAGGAGGGACAGTTGCAGCATAATGGACCATGAAGGGGAGGAGGGATGGTGCAGGGACATGACAACGAACCAGACAAGGCAGAACAAAGGGCATAGGGACCTGCACATAACAAACAGAGGGCAGGGGGCAAAGGGGCTGGTTAAGAGCAGCAAGCTGACCATGGAGGGCAGGTGGGATGGGGGGCACTGGAAGCACAACACACCATGGAGGGCAACAGTGAGATAATGGCGCAAACACAGACAACAGAGGTAAGGTGGGAAGGGGTCAGAGGCAGCAAGATGACCACATAGGGCAGGTAGGAGGGACTGTGGCAGCACAGAAGACCATGCATGGCAACCAGAGGGTTAGTGGCAGCACAAAGACCATAGTTGGCAAGAGGGTGGGGACAGGGGCATGCACAAAGTACCATGGAGGAAAGGAGGGAGTTTTAGGGCCTGGACACAGACAAGAGAAGGCAGGGGATGGGGCTTTACAGCAGACCACACAGGGCAGGCAGGTGGAGCAGTTGCAGCACCACTGATCATGCGGGGCCAAAGGGAGTGGTTGCAAAATGGACCATGGCGGACAATAGGGAGGGGATAGGGGCATGGAACTCGGACAGGTGATTTTGAGGTTGTAGGAATAGGCAGCAGTCATCTGACCATGCTAGGCAGGTGGGAGGGGTGGTGGCAGCTCCACAGAACTACTCAGAGTAGATAGGAGGGGCAGTGGAAGGTCCATGGAACATGGTGGACAAAACGGAGGTAGCAGGAGTATGCACACAGACTTCGAAGAGCAAAGTAAGGAGGGTTTGGGCAGTAAACTAAGCACGTAGGCTAAGAAGGAAGGCAATGATGGGGCATAGAATTGGGCAGTGAGGGACAGGAGAAGTGGGGAGGGACATCATGCTAAATGGAGTGCAGTATTAGCATTTCAAACCAGGCAGGGCAGGAAGGAAGTCGCTGACACATGAACTCTGACAACCGAGGGTAGAGAGTAGGTGGATGGAGCTAACTGTTCAGGGCAAGCAGGAAGGACAGTGGCAGAACAATGACTACACAGGGCTGTAACGAGAGAGCAGGGGCATAAACTTGGACAGTGGTAGAGCAGGGCAGGAGCAACATACTTGGGTGGTGGCAGCACAATGCCAGGCCAGGCCCTGCCTCCAACCCCCCCTCCCCAGCATGTATTGCGATAGCTATCTTACTTAACGTTAAATCCTAGAAATTCACTGAAAAATCCAAAGGGACGTTATAGTTGGGAATTAAAATTTAAAAAACATAAAAATTCACTAAAAAAACAAGTTTACGGGAATGTTATAGTTAGATTCAAATTTTACACACACAACCATTTAAATTCAGCTGTTATTGTTTGAGTTCTTTCAAGTAACTCCTGCTTAAGGTAACTATAACTTGTGTCCTGTAATATTTTCCCTGCTACTTGGGAATCTGAAGGGTGCAAGAGAGAAATCAAATTATTTGCCGTTTTCTATCATCAGATATGTTAGCTGTATTTTTACATGGCTTCAAGGGGGCATAAAATAGAACTGCTTGACATGTTTACTTCTGAGATCTAGACCCTTGCATATTAGAAAAAAAAGTTCCTGAAGCAGTAAAACTATTTTGCATTGTATATCATGATGACAACTTGTTCTGCTTTTGCTAAAGATGAAGTGAACATTACTTTGTTACTGCAACCTGGGGCTTACTCCAGTTGCTTTCTGGGATCATAAGGATTCCCTTTGGAAAATTGGTGGCATATTCAGGAGCCTATTGTGGCACAACAGTTAATGTCAACATTTTATCTATTTACAGGAGTTAACAACTGAGTTCACAATGTTACTTTGTTGTATTTGTAGTCCTGAAGAGAAGGTTGCAGCTCATTTCATATGTAAATGTCTCATTCCTTAGGGTTTGCTATGAATCTCTAGCTGCCCTTGAAATTCCCAATGATATGTTGCAAACAGTCCAAGATCTTATATTGGATCTTCGAGTACGCTGCATCATGGTTACCTTACAGCACACTGCTGACGGTAAGTTTTTTTTTTTTATGCGAATGTTAGTTTTCTGAAAATATTGTTCTCTGTCTTTGATTTACTATCAGTATAATATTGAGAGCATGTTGTTAATGAAATGACCTTTGAATTATTTCTACACAAAAAGAATTGAAATACATTTTCTGACTAGTTGTGGGGCATACAGGAACAGCCTTATTCTCCCAAATCCAATGTCCAACCAGATGTTGTTAGAATCCAAGTAGATACCACCAAGCCATACTCCAAACAGAATGTTAAATCTATTTAGTCACCCACATGACTAATAACAGGCCCCCGCATGGCTACCTTGACAGGCCTTAGTTATGGGAGCAAGAGTGTAAAATCATTTAATTCTTATGTGAAATTGCAGGAAAATTATTTTAATTCCGTCCAGGTCCCAATGTTGATGTCGAAAAAGAAAAAAAACAATAAGTGCAAGTTTCCAAGAGTTTTTTCAAGAGCGTGCCAATTGTTCTGCCAGATACCAAGGCTGCTAAGTCCCGATTCCACTTCTTTCTACTCTTTCCCTGATCCTAAAATTCCTGTCTCTTTATCTCACTTTAAAAGGCTCTTGTTTCATCCATGCTCTCTTCCATCACTCCCTTTTTTTTCCCTCTTATTCCTTCTGTTTCCCTTTTCTGCCTTTCTCTCTGTTGCTCTCGGTCAAAGTCTAATGGTGAAAAATAAGTCCGTTTTCCCAAGAGTGACTGTGATTGCCCAGTGTCTGCAACCACCAGAACAATTGAAGCTCTGTGAGGTCCATATCCCCAAAGTTAAAATTGGTGGAAGACTGCATCTTCCTGTGTTTAAAGAAGCAAGAGACCATACCTTCATGTACATGGGCAATGCAGAGTGTCTTTAGATCGTGGTTGACGGAACAAGTTAAGTGGTTTCCATAAATTGTTCATAAAGATACAAGACCTACAGGATCATATCTGTAACCGGATCATATGAGGGCTTGAATGAGGAGTCAGGTCACTCTGCTCTCTTTGGCATAGCACCAGTGTATATAATATATGTTTTCTTGAGGAAGATTTGGGCATGTTGACGGGCTTACTGAAAATACATTGGTAGAGTGAAGATGACTACATATATTAATAGTCCTTTCTGATTGATAATTCTAACTGTAGATTCCTCACCTTTAGGATATCCCCAGGTGCCAGATTGGATCCGGAAGATTATTTATCATAACCACTGACACCATTCCACCCCGGAAGTGACTGCTGGAGCTGCATATAAGCATGACCCAAGCTTGCTGATGTCACCTCTTTTTGTTCCATACTTTTGTATGTGAATCTTGAGCTATCGCCTAACTCTTTTTTCTCATCAATTGACAAGTTTTATTTTTCTTGTAATTCTTTTCCAGTGTGCTAGGGCACATGTCCCTTCCTAAAGCTACCTGGTTTAAACCTTATAGGGACACTCCGTAGCAGATGATTGTGATAGATTACCCATTTGGTGTGTCTGTGTTGTTTGAGTTCAGTCCACGACTCCAAGTTATGAGAAGTGTGCCTTTATGCACCCAAAGGCAAGCAGGATTGCAATGCTAAGCTGTACATCGCCAAACCCTGTAGGAAATCATGTAAACCTTGCTCCAGCATGTAATGGAGAGTACATACCGGTTCCTGCTCTTGAAGCCACTCTTGCAGCAGGTCTTCCAGAAATAAAGCCATACTACTCTCCTGAGAAGTCGCAAGGGTGTCAAGGTGCCCCTAAGGCTTGCTCCCAGTCCTCTGCGGAGGAGGTTATTTCTCCAGCTGATCCTGATGCACCCTGAATTACTGGGGCCTTGGGCAATGCCGAAATTGATTGAGTCATTAAGGAAGCCATGTTGCAGGACTGGTGCTTAGACTCCACGCATGGATGAGAGCCACAGGCTTCTCAGGTGATGTTCAGGCATCACTCATGGATACGCCTTTTGACAGGTCTCGTCTATTTGGTGAGAAGACTGATTTTGCAGTAGAGCACTGCAAAGAATGCAGAGCCACAACACACTCCTTTGGTCTCGCCACACTCGTCAGGCAGTATCTCTAGCAACTTTGCCCTCTATATGGCTTAACCAGGGACTTTGCTTACAGGCAACATCACCATCCTTTACTCCAACAACAGTCACCATAGTACTTTCGAGGTCAGCCAGGGATCCAGCAGACAAAGTCCAGCCCCACAGGGACAGCCAACCTCCCAGTCCTCTGCCCATCCAGCAATAGCCTCCGTGCATGTTAATTTGCCCTTAGAGGCACACTAAAACCTTGTGGGAGGCAGAATCACGTAATTTTTTCCAAGGGTTGCAGGCTATAATATTCGACAGGTGGATCCTGCAGATAGTTCACCGGACCACCACATCTTCCACCCACATCAGAGTGGCTTTCAGAGGACCACTTGTCCATCTTACGACAAAGTTCAGGTATTTTTTGAACAAGGTGCCATAGCCAGACTCCCAACCTTGGAAAGCAGACATGGATGTTACTTCTGTTATTTCCTAGTGTCAAAAAAGTGAGAGGCATTTGTCCTATTTTTGGATCTCCAGCTTCTCAATTTCAAAGACAAATTCAGGATGTTCATGCCAGCCCAGGTTCTATCTGCCCTTAATCCAAGAGATTGGATGGTAGTATTGGACCACATTTTTCCATGTTATTGGCCAGCAGGCCAAAAGACGTTACTTGCAGTTGAAGTGTCAGCAGGAGCACTTTCTATCCACTGTGCTCCCCTTCAGCCTCACCAGTGCCTCTCGGGTGACAGTGGTGGTGCAGGTGAATGGAGCATTCCTTCAGAGGTTAGGTATCCCAGTCTTCGCCTACCTCGTGATTGGCTGTTGAAGGTAGGCTCATCAGTCATTCATGGAACACCTCCTGATGACAGCGAACCTCCTGACATTGGGGTTCACTGTTAACATGCTGAAATTGCACCTGACTTGGACCTTCCTCTTTCTCACTGAACTGTAGCTATTCAAACTAAGACCCAGGACCAACTTTGAAAACTGGGATCAGTGAGGAGGGTCCCATAGGCTTCTTGACCTATTAGCCTCCTCCGTTCTGCTCGTCGACCATGCAAATGACACATCCGTAGTCTGCGGTGGGATCTAAAGTCTGAGTGGATCCAGCACGAAAGGAACCTAATAGATTTAATCCAGGTTTCGAAGGAGGCTGCAAAAGATCTGCAGTGGTGGCTGTTTGACCGCCATTGGACCAGTTGCAGACTCTTTCCCCTCCCTGTCCCATCCAGTGCTGATGGTGGCGACACATTCGTCACTGCTGGTTAGGTATATCTGCTGGGAGAGGTGGAGATTGGAAGGTCACTGGTCTCTGGCACAGACTCGTCGCAACATCAGCTTGCTGGGGTTTTTGGTCACTCGCTTGATGTTAAAAACCTTCCTGCCATCCATCAAGGGAAGGCTTGTTCAGGTCCTCACAGACAACACCACTGCCAGGTGATATTGAAACAAACAGTGCAGAGTGGGATCCTGGGCCCTGTGCAGGGAGACCTTGTGCCTCTGGAACTGGCTGGATCATCAGGCCGTTTCTCTGATGATACACCACTTGGCAGACCTACTCAGCTGGCAATACCAAGCGGATCACAAATAGCAGTTACACCTGGAGGTTACCGAAGGCAGTCTTCTGACCCTGACTCGATCTCTTCACCACAGCAGAGAGTGCTCAATGTCAGCATTTTAGGATGCTGTAATTTCCCAGAAGGCTCTCTTTCAGAGACTCATTCTGCCTAGAGTGGAGCATGGGACTCCTGTATGCTTTCCTGCTGCTATCTCTCCTGCAGAGTACTGGAAGATCAAGATCAAGAACAACCGGGCCCAAGTCATCCTGGTAGCGCTGGATCAGGCTAGGAGAGTGTGGTACCCACAAATTACGTGCATGAACATCTGCCCTCCTGTCAGGTTGTTGCCTTGGGGGCATCTTCTGTCACTTCAAAAGGAGGGCAGGGTCTTGCACCTGCTCCTGCGCAATCTTCATGTGCATGAATGAAGATTGAGCAGAGACAGTTGATGGCATTTGATATCCTCCCAAAGAGGTGGATGTCATCTTTCTGGCAAGACGTCCTACTACAAACAGTTCATGTTGGGACAGGCTTGTGGTTTGTTGTGGCACTTGTTACACTAGACCTGTTGCCGGCCAAACTGGCGGATGTATTGTTTTTTGTCTTTGGCAAGGCAAGGACCTGCAGTGGGCACTGTCAAGTCATTTGTCTGCCTTTTTGCATGCACTGGACCAGCTGTCCTTCTTCAAATTACCTGTTGTGATGTTATTTCTCAGTAGAGTAATCCACATATTTCTTCTTAAACCCTTCGTGAAACCTCAGTGGGACCTTAATTTTGTCTTTACTTATTTGATGTGCACTCCTTTTGAGCTGATGCACGTCTGCCCTCTAATTATCCTGGCCACTTATTTAAAAGTAAAACATGGGAGAGGTGTAGAGAAAGAATTAAAAGTTTTTAGCAACCCAATAAGAATAAGTGCAGTGGCACATCTATACAGCCAGCAATCACTATTTGTGCAATGTTCATTCCAGTAATTGGAAATATTATTATGTTTGATGGCATGTGTGGCTGTAGATACATATGCTCTGCATGCTCCTGCCATTTGGTGATGGGTTGGGAGTGTTGCTAGTTGTTTTTCTTTGAAGAGGTATTTTCAAGTGGTGACTCCTTCTCGTGATACTGCCCATGTGCATCAACTCCTTTGTTAGATTGTGTTCTCTCCGCCATCCGGTTCACATCGGACCAGCATCACTGCTTGATGCCGGCCAGCATGCCGTGCTGATGGAACGAATGCTGTTTCGATTCTCTCCTTGGTGCTGCTCCAAATTCCCTCACTCCGACCAATATCTGGTGTGTAATCTGTGCCTCTCCCCAGTCCATCAAGATACCGCCTGCAGATCCTTTCAATCGAAAAAGACACTTCAGGACCAGAGGGCTTGTTGAATAGAGATGGCTCATAAGACCCCAGAGGACAATCTGGACATCTTTGGGGAGGAGCACGCCCAGGAGGAACCGAACAGGATGAGGCTTTTTCCATCCAGGACTCTGACATCCAGTCGGATATGGAAAGCCACAAGGTGACATCAGCGCTACCTATAAGTGCATTGTCCCCTCCTGCAACTGTCAAGACTTCCTAAAAGCCTGTTACGGAGGTCGCCAGACCGCCAGTGCCACCAGGCAATGGATGGCTCCAAAAACCAAGATTGGATGCCCCACCCTATGGCGCGGCACTGAAACCTGCCAAGACACTGTCTTTGGCATAGACTCTTCTTTGGTCTGAGATGATGTGGTCATTTCGATCCATACCTCGGCACCCACAGCTTCGGCTTCAAGGCCAGCTTCCATCCTCACCTCGGCACTGACAAACGACACCGACTGAAAGTGTTGGTGTCACAATCCAAGCACTCCACCTCTTTGGAGCCAAAAGAATCTGCACAATCCTCAGCCACACCTTCCCCTGTGGAACCAATTCTGGAGACCATGGGTGCTTGTCAGCGCCGACTCTACATCAAGAAGGGTACAGGGCACATTATTGCTTCCCCCCCTGTTACTTTTAAATGTATCTCACTTTTCAGGAGGGCCCTGGGCACATCCCCACCTCCAAAGAGGCCCAAGGACAGGGTTACCATTATACACAAGCCTCTTCCTCCCCCCCCTCAATCTTCTCCACCACCTGCCTCTCCTCCACCCCTTCCTGTCCTCACTCAACTGCCTCTCCTACTGTGAGAGATGTCACACCACAAGGTTCCCTGCTATTCACTGGTGTATTTTAGGTGTGACACAGCATGTCCCAGATCCTTGGGATGCACATGACCCTGATCCCATGTTATCCACAGACCCAGATCTATACCCTTCAAGACCCTCACCTCCAGAGGATGCTACACCTTACCAGGAAGTCATAGCCTGAGCATCTGCTTTTTATTTGATACCCTAACATCCACACATAGGGCTATCCAGTTCCTCCCCATGCTCCCTGGCATGCTTTGTCATGCTGAGAAATCTTAAGGAACCAGTTCACTCTAGGGCTATCACCCCTAGAGTTTGTTTAAAAAATAAATAAATCTGCTCCTTCGGATCCACCATACATAAGGTCCTGGGTCCCGCCAGATTCCTTTGTGGCTACTACCACACGTACGAACGCCAGTAGTCAGGCCACAAGGGACTCTCCTCCCCCAGACAAGGAGAGTAAAAAGATAGATCCAACAGGTAGAAGGGTGGCTGCCCATGGCACTACTCACTGGCCTACGCCAAGTTGCAAGCCCTACTTGCAAGATATGATCAGGCTCACTGGGATGATATGGAGGAACTACTACAATAGCTCCCAGATGAGCACTGCAAAAAGGGACAACATATTGTCACAGAAGGACAGACAATCAGTAACAGCTGAATTTGAAGTGCCCTTGATGCTGTAGACACTGCTGCATGTGACATAAACACTAATATCATTGTAAGGAGACAAACCTGGCTTAGATGTTCAGGCCTGAAACCTGAGGTGCAATAAGCAGTCCTAAACATGCCCTTCAATAAGGAGCATCTTTTCAGCCCTCAAATAGACCCTACCCTTGAGAAGCTGAAAAAAGACACTGATACAGCAAAGGCCATGGGTGCGTTACAGTCCCGCCTTCCGCAGAGGTACTTTTTGTCACCCCACATTCAGAGGTGGTTACAAGCCACCATCTTCAGAGGCCACCATGTCTCATTCTAGGCAGCCATCAACCACCTTACTCACATGACTTCTATCGAGGCACCTATAGATGTAACAACACATGAGGTAGAGGTAAGTGCACCACCACCCACGTCTCTACATCAACCTCTAAACTCGGACTACTTACATCTCCCTCCCGCCATTCTACACCTTTCGGGGGTCGACTTCAAGATTTCCACACACAATGGGTCAACATCACTTCAGACCAGTGGGTCCTTTCCAGTATCCAACATGGTTACTGTCTGGAGCTCATTAACACCACCTTCTTCTCAAACAAAAAGTACAATCCCTTCTTCTCAAAGGAACAGGAGTATATTCTCTATACTTCCACATACCCAAAAAAGACGGCCCTCTCAGGCCTATTCTGGACTTACGGTCCTTAAACCATTAGTCGTTCTAAACACTTTCACATGGTCACTCTTCAAGACGTGATTCACCTCTTACAATAGGGCAACTTCATGACCGCCCTCTGTTTCAAAGATGCTTACTTCCATCTTCCCATCCACCCTGAACACTGCAAATATCTCATATCTCATATTCGTGGTTGCGGGAAATCACTACCAATTCAAAGTTCTTCCCTTCAGGGTCACCAAGGTTCCTAGTGTCTTCACAAAGTGCTCAGCTGTAGTGGCAGCACATCTTGGGAGGCAAAACGTACACTTATTCCCTTACCTAGATGACTGGCTCATCAAAGTCAGCACGTTGGCACAATGCCAACGTCGCACTCAGTTGACAGTGGACCTTCTGCACAAGTTAAGCTTTACACTCAACTGTCTCATATTCCACCTTCAACCTGTCTAGATACAGCCCTATCTAGGAGATATACTCAATGCACATTTGGCGATGGCATACCCAAATCTAGCTTGTGTTCAGAACTTCCAGTCTCTCCTCCCTCATTGTAGGAAAATGGCCCTTGTTGCAGTTACCCCCCAACTTTTTGCCTGATATTGATGCTGACTTGACTGAGAGTGTGTAGGGACCCTGCTAACCAGGCCCCAACACCAGTGTTCTTTCGCTAAAAATGTACCATTGTTTCCACAATCGCACCCCTGGCACACAGAGAAGTCCCTTGTAAAAGGTACTAGTGGTACCAAAGGCCCTGTGACCAGGGACGGTCCCTAAGGGCTGCGACATGTGTTGTCACCCTAAGGGACCCCTCACGTAACACATGCACACTTCCATTGCAGAGTGTGTGTGGTTGTGGGGAGAAAGACAGTCGACAAGGCATCCCCCTCAGCATGCCATGCACACAAAACACTGCTTGTGGCATAGGTAAGTCACCCCTCTAGCAGGCCTTAAAGCCCTAAGGCAGGGTAAACTTTACCACGGGTGAACCCCTGGACTCAGTGCACAATATATCTCATTTTGACATAGTATATACAGAGCCAGCTTCCTACACTCAGTTTCGAGAGAACTGTTCATACACCATTAGGTCTGTGATGCCTGTTAGGGATGATGGCCTCCTGTATTGCCATTGTTCCCCACGCCAGACTTAACATGTGTCCCCTACAGCACTGTCTGTCTCATCAGTGGACTCAATCACAGGGCCCCTTGGAAGATTTAGTGGTGTTAGACCGCCATACTCCCCGCTCTCTGCAATGGGGAAACACCACCAACCTATTGAAAAGGACAGCCTTTTCTGGACCCTGTGCCCCAGATCATTCTGACAACAGACCCCTCACACACAGGCTGGGGCGCTCACCTTCAAGAGCTCTCAGTACAGGAGCATTGGGATTGTCATCATCAATCCCTACACATCAACTTCCTAGAGCTTCAGGCAGTATTACTAGCCCTGAAAGCATCTCTTAATCGCCTTTCTCACAAAATTGTCCTACTCCACACAAGTAACATAACAATGATGTAATACCTTCAGAAACAGAGGGAGGACACAATCACTCCAACTGTCACAACTTTCTCAGACAATATGGAAATGGTCTCTCCATCATTACCTAGTGTCAGAGTATCTCCTGGGAACAAATAACAGTTTTGCATACCTGCTCAGCAGGATGCAGCAACAAGTCCACGAATGGGAACTCCACTCGCAAGTCCTTCAAAAATACTTCAGGAAGTGGGGCTCACCTCCAATCGATCTTTTTGCCACAGCAAAAAGCACAAAATGCCAAATCTTCGCCTCCAGGTATCCACACCCTCTAACCAATGGTATGGATGAACTAGTTCTGCTTTTCCTCTTCTCCCTATCATTCCCTTTCTAGTGCGATTGATCATGCAAACGTCTCTCAAAATGATTCTTGTAGCTCCCACATTGGCACACCGGCCCTGGTTCACCACACTATTGGATCTCTCAGTAGTTCCCCATGACAGTCTTCACAACAGGCTGGACCTTCTCATGCAAAACCAAGTCAGGTCAGACATCCAGATCTCCAATCAATAAACCTTGCGATATGGCTCCTGAGGCCTTAGAGTTTGGGTACCTGGACCTCCCTGCAGAATGCATGGACATTCTCAGAGAAGCTCGTAAACCCACTACCAGAGCATGTTTGCTGCAAAGTGGAAACACTGTTACTGTCAACCCAAACACATTAAGCCCATTAAAACTTCCGTCCAAGACATTGTCTACTACTTCCTTCATCTACAGAAAGCTAATATAGCTCACACCTGAATTCACTTAAAGTTCACAACTATAGCTGTATATTTACACAACGGACGACATACATTCTGTAGTAAGCTGTCACTGTATATACCATCTCAAAGTGAGAGATAGTGTGCACAGGGGTTACCCAAGAGGCTTGACAGAGGCACTATTAGATAATACTAATGCTCTGTTTGTGGTAGTGTGGTCGACCAGGTAGGCTTATCAGAGGGTAGTGTTAAGCATTTGTTGTACACACAGGCAATACATGAAAACACACACTCAATGACTTAACTCCAGGCCAATAGGTTTTTTTTCTTAATTTATTTTAGTACCACAAGATTCAAATTGCAGATAAGTACATTAAATGGAAGGTACTTTGCATAGGTATAGTTAGAACTTTGAACCAAAACAATAATGTACACAACAGTTTTTCATAAAATGGCAATAAGCTATTTTAAAAGTGGACACAGTGCAAAATTCAACAGTTCCTGGGGGAGGTAAGTACAGGTTAAGTTTTGAGGCAAGTAAAGGACTTACAAGTTCAGTCTCCGGGGCATAGGCAGCCCAACGTTGGAGGTTCAATTCAACCCCAAACACCCAGCGCAGGCAACACAGGGCCGGTCAGGTGCAGAGGTCAAAGAGGGGCCCAAATAACATAAGCACCTATGGAGACTATGGTTGCTCTGGTTCCAGTCTGCTAGCGGGTAAGTACCTGCATCCTCAGGGGGGCAAACCAGGGGGGTTTTGTAGAGCACTGGGGGGGGGTCCCAAACAGGCACACAAAATACATCATCAGCTGCACAGGGGCAGCTGCGTGCAGTGTGCAAACAAGGTGTCAGATTTTGTATTGAAATCAAAGGAGGGTCCAGGGGTCACTCTGACGTTGCAGGCAGAGCACAGGGGGGCTTCTCAGGTCAGCCACCACCTGGCAAAGGTTGAGGGTTGCCTGCTGGTCACTGCTGCACCAGTGGTCGGTTCTTTACAGGCCTGGGGGCTGCGGGTGCAGTGCTTCTTCCAGGCGTCTGCTTTCTTTGTTCTGGGCAGTCGCGATAAGGGGGGTCCTCCGGATTCCCTCAGCAGGCATCGTTGTAGGAGTGCAGAGAGGTCATCCCAGGGTATCGATGTCATTGGAGTTGCCTGGGGGTCCTCTCTGGATTGTTTTCACTGGACACGGGCCGGGGCGTTGGGTGCAGAGTGATGGGGACTCACACTTCAGGAGTGAGGTGAGAGTCCCTTTAAAGATTTGTTTCTTCTTCTTGCTTTGGACAGAGCCACTGTCCACGGGAGTTTCTTGGTCCTTTGGAATTTCTGGACAGTCCTCTGAGTCTGCAGATGTCGCTTGGCCTGCAGGATGCGTCGCTGTTGCAGGTTCTTTGAATCTGAAGACAGGCCTGTAAGGCTGGGGTCAAAGCAATTGTTGTCTCCTTCTCTGCGGGGTTTTCAGGTCAGCAGTCCTTCTTGTTAGGTTGTCAGGAATTTGAAGTCCTTGGTTCTGGATCGCCACTAAATACTGAATTTAGGGGTGTGTTAGGGTCACAGGGCAGTAGCCAATGGCTACTGTCCTTGAGAGTGGCTAAACCCTCCTTGTGCTTCCTCCCTTTGTGGAGGGGAGCACATCGTTATCCTTATTGGTCTAAATCCTCCAGAACAAGATGGAGGATTTTCCAAGGATTGGGTCACTTCAGCTCTGGTCACTTTAGGGGTGGACCTGGCTTAGGGGGTGACTCCTTGTTTTTCTCATTATGTCCCCGGAATCACCGCCAAAGTGGGGGCTGTGTCTGGGGGGTGGGCATCTCCACTAGCTGGAGTGCCCTAGGGCATTGTAACACGAAGCCTGGGCCTTTGAGGCTCACTGCTAGGTGGTAAGGTTCCTGCGGAGGGGAGGTGTGAAGTACCTCCACGGAGAGCAGGCTTTGTTTCTGGCCTCAGAGCACAAAGGCTCTTGCCCCAGGGGGTCAGAAACTTGTTTCTCAGTGGCAGGATGGCATAGACCAGTCAGTCCTGCACTGAAGAATTGGTTAACATACAGGGGGCATCTTTAATTGCCCTCTGTGTGTATGTTTTAATAAATCCAACACTGGCATCAGTGTGGGTTTATTATTCTGAGAGGTTTGATACCAAACTTCCCAGTATTCAGTGTAGCCATTATGGAACTGTGGAGTTTGTTTTGACAAACTCCCAGACCATATACTTATGGCCACACTGTACTTACAATGTCTAAGAATAGACATAGACACTGTAGGGGCATATTGCTCATGCAGCTATGCCCTCACCTGTGGTATAGTGCACCCTGCCTTAGGGCTTTAAGGCCTGCTAGAGGGGTGACTTACTTATGCCACAGGCAGTATTTTGTGTGCATGGCATCCTATGGGGGATGCTATGTCGCCTTTGCCTTTTTCTCCCCACCAACACACACAATCTGCAATGGAAGTGTGCATGTGTTAGGTGAGGGGTCCCTTAGGGTAGCACAACACATGCTGCAGCACTTAGGGACCTTCCCTGGTCACAGGGCCCTTGGTACCACTGGTACCTTTTACAAGGGACTTATCTGTGTGCCAGGGGTGTGCCAATTGTGGAAACAATAGTACATTTTTAAGATAAAGAACACTGGTGCTGGGGCCTGGTTCGCAGGATCCTAGCACACACTGTCAAGTCAGCATCAATATCAGGCAAAAGGTGGGGGGGGGGGTAACTACAAAAAGGAGCCATTTTCCAACACCAAAGTACTCATCCTGGACCCCCAACCCAACGCATGGAGCGACTCCTGGTGGCCACCCACCCTCAGAAACCCACCCAGCCCCGCCAGCCATGCCTGCAACCTTGGAATCATCCTGGACCCGACCTCATCATGAACCATCAGATCAATGCAGTAACCTCCACCTGCTTCCACACCCTCTGCCTCCTACGCAAGACCTTCAAATGGATCCCCCTCGAGCATAGAAAGACCGTCACACGTGCCCTCATCACCAGCAGACTGGACAACGGCAATGCACTCTACTCCGGAATCAACAAAAAACTCACCTGCAAATTACAAAACATCCAGAACCCCTCCGCCAGATTGATCCTCAACCTGCTCTGACACTGCCACATCTCACAACACCTACGCACACTGCACTGGCTCCCCATCGAAAAAAAGAATTACTTTTAAAATTCTCACCTACGCACACAAAGCCCTCCACAACACCGAACCTGCCTACCTTAACCGGCGACTCAACTTCCAGGTGCCCCACAGGACCCTACACTATGCCCAGCTCTCCCTCGCAGAAGTACCCCGCATCAGGAAAATCAGAACAGGAGGACGCTCCTTCTCCTACCTCACTGCCACCACCTGGAACACCCTTCCCATCCACCTCAAACAAACCACCTCCCTCCCCAGCTTCATGAAGGAACTGAAGACATGGCTTTTCTAATCCACCTCCGGTTCACGCTACAGCCCTCCTAACCCAACGCCATGAGACCCTAACGGGTGAGTAGTTGCGCTCTATAAACTCTGATTGATTGATTGAGAAATGGCCCCAACATGCACCCTTGTCGACTCCTTGCTAATACCAAACGGTTCTGTCAGTTCACCCTGTTAGCCATATCAAACTATTGCTGTTAAATACTTATACAGGTGGGCTACCAATGAAAGGATCCCTTTGGGGGCCCCCTTTTGGCTGGACATGCCCAGAGCTTCCCATGATCGACTAAGTCAAAAGGACTGTTTACATCAACAAAACAAATGTTCAGGGACCCATCTGTGTCTTGGGTATACTGCCCCATTATTAGTTTTAAGTTAAGCGATTGCTCAGTAGCCCCCAACCCTTTTCCAAACCCGTACTGGGCACTAGAGAGAATTGAGTTATTTTCAGCCCAAAGTTCCAGTCTCTCTAACAATGCTCTCCCCAATAATTTAGCGGAAGAGTTGAGTAGAGAAATGGGCTGATAACATTTTGGGTCATCTCTAGAATCCTCCTTAAAAGTGGGTATAAGGGAGGTTGACCAGGTAGGGGGTACAAAGCCCGCCCCTGCTGCATTTAGGACCTTAATTAAAAAGGGGGCAAATAGCTCAGGTTCGGCTCTATATACCTCTGTCGGGATCCCGTCCGGTCCTGCTGTCTTCCCCTTAGGGCTGTTGTTAATAGGCCTCACCACCTCATCTAATGTGAATGTTATACTGCTGGTTTGTTTGGCAGCCCAAAAACAAAAATCTCCCTCACCTGGGATCGGCTGTGAAAAATTTGAACCAAAGTGGGCCACCCATTGGGCTAGAGTAATCGCCAAATCGGGTCTATTTCCTTTGTGACCAGAGGGGTGTTTATGGTTCTCCAAAGAAGAACACGGTCTTTGGTTTCTGCAGCTTATATCAGGTTCACCCAGGCCTTCCATTGCTGGTTTTTCTTCCTTAATTTAATGGCATTATTGTAGTTTGCTCTGGCTGATCGAACAGCTGTTGTGATCCTAGGTGGTTGATTTAAAACTTTAACCATGTTCTTCCTGGCCTTCATGCATTCTCCATCAAACCAACCCTTCCTTTTCTTTCCATGGGATTTAAACCTCATTGTCAACAATTGATCAATGAAACTAGATATTAGTAAATGGGCGTCCCGTATCGCCCTATAATTGGATTCTGGTACTTACCTTATCAGAATGTGGTCCAGGTTCATTTGCCATTAAGTTATTCAAGAAGTTTGATGGGTTAACACCTGTCCATTTGATTTTAACACCGTTCTGAGCTACAGGGGTAATATTAGCAATTTTCCCTGAGTCCGGGTTCTTTGGGTCATAAAGATTTACATTTAGAGCCATTGGATTGTGATCACTAATAGAATTAGGCCCTTCCCGTGAATCTAGGACAGTTCCCCTGCTGAAATCTGCAATAGGAATATAGTCAATAGAACTACAGCAACTTCTCCATGTAAATGTAGGTAAGAGGGAAATTGCTAGTGCCAAAGTATTTCGCTTATTTCAAATTCCATTTTAGCATTTTTTGATCTATATATCAAAAGATATTATATATAATATATATAAGCATTAGGAGTAGACCATATCTCATAATGCCAGTTGGTGAGGTTTTTGATTGGCTAGCCAAACAGTGCACTGTACTTGGATCACTCACAAAAATATGTTAGTGAGCAACCCCATCCTGCTCCCTGCTGCAGTCTGAGTTGCGGTGAGAGCTGCTGCCTAGCCACCTGCTCCTAACAACTCGGTGCATTCCAGAAATTGTGGAAGAAATGCCCTTATTTTTACAGTTCCTGTGCAGAATGTGCCTCATTGTCACCCTGTTTTCCATCTGTGTCAAGCATGTCACTTTATGGAAATGTAGTTAAACATTTTGAACAGAAAGTAGTTGATTCCATCTATGTATCTGCATGTGCAGCTTTGGTTGATAATAGGAAAGTTGAAGATCGCCCAGTTCCAATGCCTTTACGGAAAATGTGTCCTCTGACACATGACGATTGTTGAAAGTGTATGACGTGGCATGCCCATTTCTGGAATTTAAGGCAAATAGGTTAGGCAGGTTAGGGGTCGGGATCACAATGGGGAAACTTTAACTATGGAAACTTGGGTATACAACTCATTTTTGAAGTGTTTGACGTTTTTTTTCTTTTTTGAAACAGTTGGTGTCACAGATGTGCTCCCCAGAACGGTCTCAGGTGTACCGGTGCAATGCACCCTGCAACATAAAACATAAAACAGCTGCAACATAAAACAGCTGCTGAAAATGACTTGAAGGTTCTACTTTTTTTAAACAAAATGTTCGCATTAAAAGAATACTCGCTCTAACTGTTCGTACTGCCAGCAGCCTCTGTTCAGTGGCCCATTTCGAGTGGCAAATTCTACGGAGTTTGGTAGCTTGCCTGCTGCACTGGCTTGTATACTGAGTTTTTGCATTTTGCATGTCTTCAGGGCACACAGCTTTGGCTGCAGTGCACAGAGATCCTTTGTTGCTACGTTCAGAGATCAAATTAGAGAAAAGATTGGTTAAAAGTATCCATCTGAAGAACAAGTTATGTACCTCTGGTAATGCTTTTTCTAGTGGATGCTCTTACCACGGATTCCTCATCACCCTGCCACCTCCTCGTTCTGCAAAATGGCCTTTTTTCTATTGCAAAAGGTTCCAAATAAGAGATCTGCACACTGGCAGTTAATTGGTTTTTGGGCTCCGTGTTCAAGAGTGCGGACAGTGTCAAGAAAAAAACGGCAATCCGTGCACTTGGATGGGGTTTATATGCAACTTCAGTCATCACTTGTGAGGTGAAATAGTCTTGACGCAGAGCCACATGACGTGATCTATCGGCGTGCAGGAGTTACTTTAAAAAATCATCCAGATCCAGTCTCTAGCCTGGGGATATCCTGAAGATGAGACTCTGTGGTTAGATTGAGTATCTACCAGAAAGAGTGTTGTTCTTATAAGCTGGAGTAAGTGAAGTGGAGTGAATAAGCTAGTTTCAAGTTGCCTCAAAGTTGGAGATAAAGGCCGGACTGGCAGGCTTGTTATTCTAACCAGAGTTAGCAATGTGATTAATTATGACTTGTTTATTTAATTGATCTTGGAGTGTCAAAAAAGAGCAGTTTCTGAGGCCAAGATGAAGGGAAGACATGCCTGCCTTTCTCTGGTTTCAGCTACCTAGTGTAGGAATTGTTGGTTCATGTGGCTCCGGTCATTTAAGCTGGTGCCCGCTCTTCTCCTCGGCGGAGAAACACGTTAGAGTATCAGACAGATAGCCAGATACTACGAGAAAGAGTGTCTCAGAAGATGCACACACTTATTTTTGGCACAAAGCTGTTGCCCTAACCAGTTGCCTACCTCTGCCAGAGTGCTTTGTTATTTTCGAAGTATTGGTGGGCCTCATTTCCAGATTGTTACTGATCTTGACTCAACAACACTTCCAGGTGCCACAGAGATGACTTTTGGCTGACTCAATCACCTTTGGCTCCTAAGTGTCAGACATAGCAAATAGAAATAGGTCGCTCCCAATTTCATCCAAACCTTGGCACTAAAGAGGATCACATATATACGTTGACACATGTAGCGCATGCTCCAGGGTATCAGAAACTGTTGGTCAATTGAAAATAAATAAATTGAAATGAATTAAATTATTCCACAAATTAAGGAACACGAGTCACCTGAAAGCAGAGACTGTAGAAGAAAGTCATTATCTTCAGTCTCATGAACACTAGACCCTTCTTTTACTTTACATTTTTAATAAGTCTTTGAAAGATCCACTTCCGTTTTCATGCCTTATATTCATTTGGGAAAGAAACAGTGATCAGGACAGGGCTTTGGTGAATTGGTAGTCAACTATACTTGGCTGATGATGGAAGTTATGCTATATCAGGGAGGGTTTATTTTGTGCAACACCCGTCATTTCTGAATGAACCTTACTATTTTAAGATCCTATCCAGATACGTTCTTTCTGCAGGTGGCTGATACTCTACTTTCTGTGCCTCAGTATAGAAGAACTAAGGATGTCCACACACTCTCAGGAAGACACATTTGTCTATAAGTGTTACTTGGACCTCTGCTCTCATCCTTTTCAGCTATTACTCAGTGAATTTTGACATCAGCAATGGCAGAGCAGTCCTATAGAATCTGTTCTGCTAAAGAAAGTCTCTTTTTGTGTGTTGCCTTGGCACACATTTAAAGCAGCTGCACTAACTGAGATCCGAGAGTGAGAAGACATTACACTTATTTGCACAGCTATATCTTGCAGCCCTGGCCACCATAATCCCATTGCCGTCTTTCTCTCTTTTTCAATGACTAAATGTCTGACAGCTGATACTTTGCTAGCGTTAGCCCTGCCTGCCATATCTACGGTTTGTGTAGGGGCTCAAAGAGCTTGACTGAACTGGGATGAGGTAATAAAGATAATTCCATTTGGGAATTTGCAGATGGCATCCCATTCACACCATGGGAAAGATTCATGGTAGTGGCAGGATGCTATGATACAGTGAAAGCTTTGTACTGTTTCACTGTATCATTTGCTTTTATAGGCGGTAAACGTCTTGAACAACAGAGCTGCACGTTCCTCTGGTAAGACAGTTGCTCCACTGTTTTCTTACCACGAACTGGTAAATGACTGAGTCACCTATCTTTTGCAAATATAACTGCTTTTACACAGATGGGCCATTTGGTAGTTTGTGATCTTCCTAGCACTGCCCCAATTACTATTACCACAGATCAGAGATGGCGATTCTGTGAAACAAGTGAAAAAAGTCTCACTATTGAATTACTAATTATGCGAGTCAGATTGCATATTTGCGGTTTGTGTTGTCATTTAGAGAGACTGAAGTAGCAGTTGAAAATGTGCTGATCTGTGAACGTGTGAGGTCTGTGCAGCATGAATCATAAAGTAAAATTCTGATGGATACTTTACCTGCAGATTCCTCACTCTAATGAATTCTGCCAAGTGCCAGATGTGGTCCAGAGACTGCAACTGCTCTCCTTCTCTATGAGCAGTCATGACTGCACCGCACCACTTCAGGGCTACTACCCGGATATGCCTCATGGAGCCCTGTAAGGCTCCTCCTTGGTGTACTAAAGTCAGTTGTTTTAAAAATCTAACACCCTGTGATGTGAATCAATAATTATTCTCGTCTGAACTTTCAGTTTAAACATTTTACAAGTGCAGTGTTTAGGGTACTTTCACCTCCAAAACTTCCAGGCTTTAAATGTTGCATCACCTGGGTAAATAGATATTGATTTTGAACCCCCACAGTGTCTGGCTCTGGTGTCTATCTGCTTGCCACTGATGCAGGAACTGGGATAAATGTGGCCCTATGCATGCCAAAGCCACAAAGGAGAGGGAGGCTAATCTGTTTATGGTTCAGGCCCAGGGCCAGCATCTCGAAAATTGGCCCTGCTCTGCTTTCTGGTGCGGTACAAGGGTCCATTCTAGCTTGCTCTGTAATTCCTCCAAGCAAGCTTCTTCCAAAGAGAAGTCACATAGACAGATAAGATGAGACCCTTTGGTCTCTGGATCTCTTTTGAAGGCCAGAGATTGATTGGCCATGTGGCAGTTCTGTTTCCAGCCCTCTGTATCAGTCCAAGAGCTAAAGTTGGTTAGCTATTAAGCCATTGTCTGCTTCGCAGCCAGAACCAGGTGTGGAGCACCTGGCTTTCCTAGCCTCTAGCACAGACCCCATGCACATCAGTGCTTTAACTCGGGTAGCACTGACATTCCTTCACTAGTGTTTTTTCCCTGGCTCCCCATGGTGCACCATTGGACCCCAAGAATCCTATGGGTGCCTCTGACCAGCTCCAAGCTGTCAGATTCTGGTCCTGTTCCTGGTATGGCAGTTTTGGCGCTTTTGAACCTTGCTTTGGTGCTGTCTGCTCCTCATTCTTTCTGCCTGTTCTGCTGTCAGCGCCTGTGTCAGCTCCACCCTCAGAGCTACCGGCACCTGTTTTAGATAATCTCACGATTTGCCTGATTTTCTATAGTCTTCGTCTCTCTTATATCTACATGAAAGGCAAAGCAGTGCCTGGAAGAGGCAGCCTATATGCCTCTGCCCTGTTAATTAATGCTCTAATAGGCCTTTTTAAATCTGACACAGATCTGATTTAGATGCCTTCTATCGTATGCATCGCCAATGAGTAGCCCTTGAGCTACTTGTAGCTTTCCAGCTACCTGTATGTAACTCTACTTAAGGCAGCCCAGTGAATTAAATTAGAAGCTTTTGCTTGGCTGAATTCATGTGTGCCAAAATTGAAAAACGTGTATTTGAAACAAAAGTGTGTGTATATTCAACATTCATGAGCTAATATTTGGAGAAAAATGGTTGACATTCCAAAATGTGTTTAAAGCTGGTATTTGAGTGATATAAATTAAATGGCGTTGGGAGACCATAACAAATATTAACATCTTGTTAATAGGGGAACTGCAGAAATGGCCCTTATGTCTTACCCATGTAAAGGCATTCCACATTTACCAAGCATTTTTTTTATATTACTGCTACCAATCATGCCTTAAGCACGGAGGTGATCACTGTTAGAAATATTGCATACAGTGGCCACTAACTTAATCTTTGCGGATGTGGTGAATACAATATCTATAATAATAGTATACAATATCTATAATAATAATAATAGTAGTGCAGGAGGATTTTCATTGAACACAGGTAGCGTTTTTTACAGAAAAGGTTGGAGACCCATGCTCTATGGTCTATCATTATGACGAAGATGCAGTCAAGGCTGTTTGTCTCCTTGCTTCTTTATGCACAGATGGTGGGGACTAATTGACCCCTTCAAAGTGCTGATGTCCTGGATGCTTTGCCTGATGTTGATCTTGATTGCCCTTTGGGGCCTGCTACTGAGCAGGTGGCTCAATTTACTATGGTATTGTGAAAGGTTGCTGAGGTCCTCGAGCGGCCCTTGGCTGTAGTAGAAACCAAGTTAAATCTCATGAAGATTCTACTGCCCGCTGTCTCTACAACTGAACCTCTTCTGCCTTTCAGTGATGTTCTGATGAACCCTATTTTTGTGCCTTGGAACAAGTTTGCTTTGGCACCAGCCATCAATCACCAACGTGCTTGCTATCATCACCGTGCTCCTTGGAATCCAAAACACTTGACTGGTCACACATCTGGCGAGAATCTTGCGGTGCATGCATCGTTGTCTTCAAAACAAAGATTATTTTCCTATTGTGTCAGTGCAGTCCTTTCTTTCCTCTGCTGGTAGTGGCCAATATAGCGAGAGTCATCTTCCCTCAGTTTTGGTGGTCGTCTAGGAGCACTGGTGATCAGAGGCTTCTAGTCTCCCTCCCGTCAAAGGTATTGCATCAACTCAGACTTCATACTAACTGTTTGGTTCTCAAGGCATTTATGTCTTCCTTCCATTGTCACTCAAACCTGTTGTTGATGGACAACACTACTGCAATGTGGTGTGTTAGCAAGCAGAGCAGTGTGGGCTTGCGCTCCTTGTGGCTGGAGCCGCTGTGGCTATGGTTGTGGGTTTAGACTCCCTGCATTTGGCTAGTGACATATCTTCTGGTGGGTTCTCTGAACATGTACACAGACAGCCTAAGCTGGTGCCTTTTTGCTAACCAGTAGTGACGGATTCACCTGGAAGTACTTCAGTCCTTCTTTGATCCCTTCGCTGCCCGGCCTTTTCCACATAAGCTACCCATGCCAAATTTGCATCCTTTTTTTCCAACATCCTGGGGATTATAGAGGTACCCAGAGTTTGTGGGTTCTCCTGGAGGAAACCATGAAATTTGCCACAATACAGCTAAAATTTTGTTTTAAAAAAAATGGGCTGCAGAAGAAAGCATGTGACATTTTCCCTGAAAATGGCATCAACAGATGGTTTGCGGTGCTAAAATGAAAAGCTTTTTTGACACACTGTCATACATTTGGAAGGAAAAATGTATGGAAAGACAAGAGGCAATAACACTTGTTCTTCTATTCTGTGTTCCCCCAAGTCTCCCAATAGAAATGGCACCTCACTTGTGTGGATTGGCCTAATGCCTGCAACAGGAAACGCAACATGGACATATCACATTTTTACATTGAAATCTGACGTGTTATTTGGAAAGCGCGTAGCTGTGGATTTTAACCTCTAGTTCAGCCGACACCTAGGGAAATCTACCAAACATTTTTGAAAACTAGATACCTAGGGAAATCCAGGATGGGGTGACCTGTGGGGCTCTCACCAGGTTCTGTTATCCAGAATCCTTTGCAAACCTCAAAATGTGGCAAAAAACACTTTTTCCTCACATTTCGGTGATCGAAAGTTCTGGAGTCTGAGAGGAGCCACAAATTTCCTTCCACCCAACATTCCCCCAAGTCTCCCTATAAAAATGGTACCTCGCTTGTATGGGTAGGCCTAGTGCCCGCGACAGAAAATGCCCCAAAAACACAGCATGGACACATCACATTTTCCCAAAGAAAACTGACCTGTTTTTTGCAAAGTTCCTAGCTGTGGATTTTGGCTTCTAGCTCAGCCGGCACCTAGGGGAACCCAGGATGGAGTAAATTGTGGCACTCACTGGGTTCTGTTACCCAGAATCCTTAGCAAACCTTTGGGCAAAAAAAAAAAACACATTTCCTTACATTTCGGTCCTGGAATCTGAGGGGAGCCACAAACTTTCTTCTAGTCAGCAGTCCCCCACATCTGCTGATAAAAATGATACCTCACTTGTGTGGGTCGGCCTACTGCCCACGACAGGAAATGCCCCAATACACTACGTGGACACATCAAAATTATCAAATGCAAAACGACCTGTTTTTTTTGGGGGGGGGGGGTCCAGGTAGGTCTGACTTGTGTGGGTCCCCTAGTGTTTTCTTATCCAGAATCCTCAGCAAACCTCAAATTTAGCTAAAAATTCACATTTTCTCCACATTTCTGTGTGGGATCACCTCACCAGCACAAATTTCCTACCACCCAACGTTCCCCTCAGTCTCCTGATAAAAATTATACCTCACTTGTGTAGGGGGGCCAAGTGCCTGTGACGGGGGGATAGCCAAAAATATGTTGAAATTGCAAAGCGGGTCCAAAAGGGCAGCTTTAAAAAAAACATTATTAGGCTGGAAAGTGGGGAGAAATTTTTATCGGTATAGATGCAACGATGCTGGGTAGTAGGAATTTTGCGTATTCCTGGAGATTCCGGATCGTTCTATCCCAAAAATGTGGGAAATATGTGTGATTTCAAGCCACGTTGGAGGTTTGCAGGGCATTGTGGGTAAGAAAATGGTGCTGGGTGCATGTGAAGCACACCATCCTGGACTCACCCAGATGTTTCGTTTTCAGATGTGTCTAGGTCTCGTAGATTTTTCTATACAGCAGTGTCCCAAAGTCCAAAAAGTGCAGTCCTCACCATTCCAAGTGGGATGCTTTTGAGAGTTAGACAAGCTCTCATGGCCTAAATGTAAAAACAAAATCCCCCAAAATAAAATGTCCTTTTACTTGCCATTGGGGTAAGATCTTTTAGTGTGCTGGGGGAGAGCTGAAAGACTGTTACTCCCCTCAGTTGGGATGGGGGCATAACCATGCCCATACTGGTTGGTAGCCACCACCCCACAATTTTTTTCTTTTAATTCCCTAGCATCTAGTAGGCTTTCTAGTTGCTCCCCTTGCGTGAAATTGACGTAAAAATAAAAAAGGTGAGAAGGGGGAGGGGGTCATGGGTGGAAGAGGAAGCGATTTCCCTTCCATCCCTGTCCAAGGGAGGTGGTGGTAGATCCTCGAGGGAGTGCTAGCGCTTCTCCTGAGGGCCTGGTGCAGGACATAACTGCTGAGGACTTAACCGTTACGTCCACACCACCCAAGGGGTTAAACTCTTGGATGTCCTCTTTCGTAGATTTGTTTTGTTATGCAAGGGAACAGGCAGGGCACACATTTATGTTCCCTGTAGTTTTCATTGGAGGGCTCCATGGCACACATGTTGAGTCTGAGGTGAGACTTCTATCTTCACTACTTATTCCCACCCATCTTGCTGATTCCTCGAATTCTGAGGAAGCTGAGTCCGGATGGTACATAGATGATGTGGATACTGGGAAGATTGATCTTGGAGGCTGTGCTACTCTGATCTACTTTAACTGTTCCTTTCTCTTCCACTCAGGACTGACCTCATACTGCAGGATGGTCAGCGTCCTGCCACATCTGGCCACAGCCTTCTGCATCTGATAGAGACTTCTAGTTGCCTTAATATTTTCCCCCAGGCGTCAGACTGGATCCGTAGATTTTTTCTTCGAGCAATACCCTTGCGTGTCGGTAGGTGACATCGGTCGACTCCGTAGGCATCGTGGTCGCCGTGATGACGTCGGGAGTAGTACATAGACGCCGCCCTCGTGCAGTGACATCAGTTCTTTTCTTTCCGCGCCACGTGCTGATCCGAGAGAGAGCTACCCCTTGGCTATTTTTTTGCCATATTCGGGCGTTTTTCGAACTTTTTTGGTGCGACCTTTGGTGCGTCAAGGATGTCCCCGAAGACTGGGTTCAAGCCGTGCGAAGACTGCCACTGCATGATGTTGGTGACGGACCCTCATCGTGTCTGCCTGTGGTGCCTCAAGCGCGATCACGACCCGAAGTTGTGCCGGGCAATGCATCCGAAGACTTTGAGGGAGCGGTCCCTAAAGCTGATGGTGGCCCGACACTCGGCTCCGCGTAGATCCTGTTCTCGCTCGAGAGGAAGGTCTCGATCGGTCGCTGAGCCATCACCACTTGTCAAAATCTTCGGGTCAAGGTAAGAAGAAGTCGAAGTCCCATCGCTCTCCGCCTTCACCCAGTCTCTCGGCCGACGCAGGATGAGTGTCCACGAACTAGGCCTCCGTCCTCGGAGCCTACGTCTGGGTCGACTCCGCGTTTGCTGGAGCGACCCCTGCCCAACTCAAGGAGCTCTACGAGGCCATGCGCCTCATCTTTGGGCGTGCCGGCCCCGATACGGCGCCTATGGGCCCAATGGGCTTGGCTGAGGGGCCTTCAGGTTCCACACCAGCGGCTTTGGCCCCGGCCACCGAGGTCGCCTCCGGATCCGTTCGAGGATCCGCACCGACGCCGGTCGCACAGTCGAGACCTTCCCCGGCGCTGGGTCGTTTAGCGACGCTCCCGACGTCAGTAGTGCCCACTATCGACGTCGACCCAATTCTCATTCCTGACGACTCTGAGTCGGAGCGGTGTCGGCCGAGGCCGCCATCGGCTTCGGTGGGCCCCATTCGCCCGAGGTCGGATTCTGACCCATTTTCCTATGGGTACGAATACAGGGAGGAATTAGAGGGGTCCCTGGACCCTTATGAATACCAGGAAGACTCTACTATGGACTGGGCAAAGGACTTGGGCGAAGCCAGTGGTCTTGATACTTCTCCTGACGCTGGCATGCTGTCACCTCCTACCGTGGCTACGGCAGAGGGAGCTACCTATGGTATGGTGGTTAGTAGGGCGGCTGAGGTCCTTGGCCTTGAGCTACCTACTGTTGAAGTCAGGCCTAACCTCCTGATGCGGGTGCTTCAGCCTGGAGCTTCTACGTCTGAACCCCTTCTCCCATTTAATGAAGCCCTCACTGACTTCCTTTTGGGTACATGGTTCAAACCCAACACAGGGGCTCCTGTGAACAGGACTATCGCTCGCCGCCATCGACCTGTGCCGAATGACCCGAAGTTCCTGTCCCAACATCGTACGCCTGAGAGTCTTGTTATTCAGGCATCCTCTTCTTCTAGCGCGTTCCCTTCCGCACCCCCGGATAGGGAATCCAAAAGGCTGGAACAATTTGGTAAGAAGTTATTTTCTTCCTCCAGCCTTGCGCTGCGGTCCGTGAACACTGCATGCATTTTGGGCCGTTATTCCCACTCACTGTGTGATACGATTGCGCAAGTCCTGCCGCAGATACCGGAGGAGGCCCGTGCTATCGTCTCCCAAGCAGTCAAAGATGGGAGAGATGCGGCAAAGTTCACGATCCGTTGTGGGCTGGATACGACCGACTCTCTGGGCAGATCAGTTGCAACAACAGTGGCCTTAGGGCGCCATGCCTGGTTACGTACTTCTGGTTTCTCGGGGGATGTCCAACAGTCAATCATGGAAATGCCCTTTGATAGCACCCGTCTCTTCGGAGACAAAGCGGACTCTGCCTTGGAGAGGTTTAAGTAGTCCTGGGCTACGGCTCGGTCCCTTGGACTTTCTGCCGCCACACACCCCCCACAGTCCACTTTTCGTCCCTTTCGTGGCCAGGGAAGGGGCGCCCTGTCGCGTCCTCCACCCAGCCACCGGGCCATGCACGCTGGACAGCCTATGCGTGGCCAAGGGACGTGGAATCCCACGTGGACGTTGGACAGGGAACCAGAGGTCTGTCCAGTCCACCTCTGCCCCAGCAGCAGCCTCCAAACCTTCCTAGTCCGTCCCCTCACTCCCGCCCAGTAGGTGGCAGAATCCACCATCACCTGCCCCACTGGAAACATATAACCACGGATGGGTGGATTTTACAAATAATTCGGAAGGGCTACTCCCTCCCTTTCGAATCTGCACCACCACACATGCCACCATCCTTCCATCCCCTTTCGGAGGATCATTTGGTGCTTCTCCACCAGGAAGTCGCGGATCTCTTGGCCAAGGAAGCTATAGAAAGGGTCCCTGTGCCAAAAGTAGGTTGTGGTTGTTATTCCCACTACTTTCTGATACCAAAGAAGGACAAAGGCTTGCACCCTATCCTAGATCTTCGGGACCTGAACTACTTCCTCAAGAAGAAGTTCAAAAATGCTCACCCTGGCTCAGGTTCTGTCTGCCTTAGACCCAGGAGACTGGATGGTAGCGTTGGACTTGCAGGATGCTTATTTCCACATCCCCATCCTGCCTGCCCACAGACGTTACCTACGATTCCTGGTAGGTCACGAGCACTTTCAATTTACCGTGCTTTCTTTTGGCCTTTCCAGTGCCCCTCGGGTGTTCACGAAAGTGATGGCGGTGGTTGCAGCTCATCTGCGCAGGTTAGGGGTCTCAGTCGTCCCCTACCTAGATGACTGGCTGTTGAAGGCACCTTCGCCCCAGACAATGGTCTCAAACCTCCAGACAACGGCGAACCTCCTGCACCAGCTGGGGTTCACTATTAACGTGCCCCGACTCCCTCTCAAACGCTCCCTTTCATCGGAGCAGTTCTGGACACAGTGCGGTTTTGGGCTTATCCTCCCCAAAAGCGAGTCCAAGACATTCAGGCTATGATTCTGATCTTTCAGCCTTGGTCTTGGGTTTCGGTGAGACCGACTGAGGCTGCTGGGCCCCTTGGCCTCCTGCATCCTGCTAGTAACACATGCCAGGTGGCATATGCGGGCTCTGCAGTGGGACTTGAAGTTCCAGTGGGCGCAGCATCAGGGGAATCTCTCCAACATGGTACAGATCTCGGAGGGGACTCCGAAAGAACTGCAGTGGTGGCTTTCAAATCCCAATTGGGTCACTGGCAGATCCCTCTCCCTTCCCCACCCAGATCTCTCTATAGTGACAGATGCGTCGCTTCTGTATTGGAGAGGCCACATGGGAGATGCGGAGATCAGAGGTCTCTGGTCTCCGGCAAAGTTGGGACTCCACATAAATTTGCTGGAGCTTCGAGCGATCAGACTTGCATTAAAAGCATTCCTTCCCTCTCTCACAGGGAAAGTAGTGCAGGTGTTCACGGACAACACTACCGCCATGTGGTACTCCAACAAACAAGGCGGGGTAGGGTCCTGGACCGTTTGTCAGGAGGCCCTACGCCTCTGGACATGGCTGGAACATCAGGGCATTAGCCGATGGTTCAACATCTGGCGGGCTCTCAACGCCAGAGCAGACGAACTCAGCCGCCTACGCACTGTCGATCACGAATGGCGGCTCCATCCGGAGGTGGTGCAAGGTCTCTTTTTCAAGTGGTGGGAGCCTCACAATGTCTGCTATAATGCGCGTTGGAGTTTCCAAGGCGGCACTCGCTCGGAGAAGCTTTTTGTCTTGAGTGGAACTCCGGCCTCATTTACACCTTCCTGCCTATCCCTCTTCTGCCCAGAGTTCTCAAGAAAATCAAGAGCGACCGGGCCCAAGTTATCTTGGTGGCTCCGGACTGGGCCCGAAGAGTGTGGTATCCAGAGCTATTGAGCATGTCCATCGATCCTCCACTCAGACTGCCTTTCGGGCGGATCTTCTGTCGCAGCAGCAGGGGATGGTCCTCCACCCGAACCTGTCCAACCTCCGCCTTCATGCGTGGAGAAATGAGGGGCAACCGTTGACGGCATTTGCCCTTCCACCCGAAGTCTCCAATGTTATCTTGGCAGCCAGGCGTCCATCGACTAAAACTGTATATGCCAGGTTCCGCTCTGGGGGCTTCAACCTTCGATGCCAAGGAACACTAAGGGATCCAGTCCAGAAGTGCTACAACTCAGAACCCATGCTCTCGTTTAATGAGGCCTGCATGGATGTCCTTCTGGGTACTTGGTCCAAAGTCAGCACAGGGGCTCACGTGAACAGGACAATTGCCCGCCACAGTCGCCCAGCTCCAGGGGACTCAAGCTTTCTAATGCAACACCCCACCTCTAAGGGCTTGATTATCCAAGCCTCTACCTTCAAAGGGAGAGCTTTGGTTAGATCTGTTTTCTTCCGCAGAGAACGCGCAATGTCAGCAGTATTGCACGTTGGAGTTTCTAAGACGGCAATCATTCAGCAGTGCTTTTCATCTTGAGTCGCCCTCCTCCTGTATGCCTTTCCGCTCATAGCACGTCTGCCCAGAGTTCTCAAGAAAATCAAGAGCGACCGGGCCCAAGTAATGCTTGTGGCTCCGGACTGGTCACGAAGAGTTTGGTATTCCAAGATATTGAGCATGGCCATTGATCCTCCGATCAGAGTGGCCCTTCAGAGGATCTTTTGTTGCAGCAACAGGGGAGTGTTCTCCACCTGAACCTATCCACTCTCCGCCTTCTGGAATAGAGATTTGGTGGCGACAGTTGATGGCTTTTGACCTTCTGCCTGAAGTCTGTAATGTAATCTTGGCAGCCAGACGTCTCTCCACCAAAACAAAGTATGCCTGTCTTGGGAAGAAATTTGTGGCACAGTGCATGGTGTCAGTTGAGCCCTTTTCTGCCCCTCCTTCTGAGGTTTTGTTTATCCTTCCTCTGGCCCAGCAGGGCTCTACTGTGGCCGCTCTCAAATGTTCTCTGTCAAGAATTTCTGCTATTTTGCGGTTGCCTGATCAACCTCTCTTATTTAAGCTTCTAAGTGTAAATAGGTTCCTTAAAGGCATTACTTATGTTTCCTCCATTTCCATTCATTATGCTCCAATGGGAATTAAATTTAGTTTTAACAGCTGATGTGCACTCCTTTCGAGCCTCTCTACAATTGTTCTTTGAGGCTTTTCACTTTGAAAACAGCCATCATTGTGGCCATTACATCTGCCCACAGGGTGAGTGAGCTGCAGGTGTTGTCATCTAAGCTGCCTACCTTTCCATCTATCCTGACATAGTGGTGCTTTGCACTAGGGCCTACTTTCTGCCAAAAGTGGTTCCGCTCTTACATGTAGGCCATTCCATCACCTTGCCTACTTTTTATGCGCATCCACATCCTTCTAAGGAAGAGGAGAGACTCCACCGCCTGGATCCAAAAAGAGCATTGGCATTCTACCTTGATCATACAGAAGAGTTCAGGGTAGATAATCAACTCTTTGTCAGTTATGTGGGTGCGACGAAAGGTCGGGCAGTGCAGAAGCGGACCACTTCCAGATAGATTGCTCTCTTTATTAAGATCTGCTATGCAGTGGCCAAGAAGCAACCTTCTGAGGGTTTGTGTGCTCATTCCATCTGAGCTAAAGCTGCGAGCATGCTGAGTTCCTGTCCTTTACATTTGTCAGGCAGCAACGTGGGTATTTCTGCACATGTTTACGAAACACTACTGCCTGGACAGTCTGGTCCGTAGGGACAGGCATTTTGCCTGTTTGGTCCAGCATGATGTTTTAGTATGTTCTTGGTTCGCAGACCCACTTCCATGGTTGGTATTCCTTGGATATGGATTCAAAGGTAAGGAATCAGCAACTAGAAGTCCCTGTCAGATGAACCAGCTACTTAACTTAGGTAACTCCTTACCTGGTAGGGACAAAATCTAGCTGCAGATTCCTTACCGACCCACCCATCTTCCGCGCTCTGCGAGCTGAATTGTAGGAGGGAGGGACTCCCCTTTCAGGGCTTTAGTTTTGACGCACCAGTAGTCAGTTTCTTGATGGCTATGCGCTTCTGGTGTGGAAAGTGGTGAAAAGAAACTGACTTCAATGCGCCAGGGTGGCGCCTTTATAGGAACAGCAACGTCCTATCTGGTGCAGAAGACAGATGCAGAGCTGATCGACACCACCTGATGGCTCGCAGGGGTACTCACAAAATTCTCCAGATCCAGTCTGATGCCTGGGGGAAATTCAAAGGTAAGGAATTTGCAACTAGATATTGTCTCTACCAGATAAGGTTAATAACTTGTTCTCCAGAGGTTGCCTAGGACGTTCCACTGTTTGCACCGTGCCCACATCTCGAGCAGTCACATATTTCCTCTGTAATTCCAGTATTTCGTATTCCACAGCACTTTTTGGCCACATTTCTGAGGTAGACCGTGGCCTATACCCTCTTAAGACTGGATTAAAGGCTTTCCACAAGGTTTGCAGTGATTTGAATGGTCCCAAGTTCTCTTGAAAGTATAGCTTGGTTTTCTCCTTTGGAAAGTCTATGAACCTTTGATCATTGATGACCAAGCATTTAGTTGCCACGTATCAAGACACACCCAGGTATTCGGGCCACCAGTAACTCAACTAAAGAGTGATATGATGAGCCACATCCCAGGTGTATGGCTATGTTTGGCAAAAGGAAAGACTATGCAGGAAAAGGAATAGCGTACACTAAGGTGGATTATGCATTGTAGTTCTTTGATCGAAGTTTGCCAGACATGACAAAATCCCAGTGAGGGGGCAAATTCAGTAGTTCCATCACCATACAGTAGATAGGCACACTTTCTTGGCAGTTCTTCTATAGATAGGTTTTATAATAATGCCACTCAAGGTGTCAGAATGGCTGTCATTTGGAAAAGAAGTTGTAATATTCATGCCCATCTGTCAGCAATATGACTGGTAAATTGTATGGGCCTGCAGCCATACTTAACTTCATGGTCTAACTAATCTTGCTAATGTTAACCATAGTCAGTGTGTCCAGCAGTTCATCATTATTCCAAATTCAAATGTATTGTTGACTGACTCTTCAACACTATACAGCCCTTTGAGATGTGTAATCTTGGCTGCATCAGTTATTGCAGAGTTCAAAGATTCCAAAGTTCTATTTCTATTGTTATTTAGCATTGGCCAGAATTTGTTGTGCCTTTTTTTATTCTGTGACCTTACAAAGTTTTTGGTCATTTTTTCGAGGAGCTAAACTTGTTTTCTCTTTAATATTTTGGTTTGCCTCTTTTAATTCAAATAATAGTGCTTTCTCATTTGCTATTCCTATAATGCTGGCCTAATACGCTTACTTCCTTCGTTCTTCCTTCTTTAAATCTCAACACTCTTTGTCAAACTAAATATTTTTAGGTGTATTCTCACTCTTGTGTGAGCTCTGAAATCCTTTTTCTGAGCATGTAGGAAGAGTACTATTTCCTGAACTTTTTGTTCAGGCTAATATAAAGCATCAGTCTCTCTCTCTCTCTCTCTCTCTTTCTCTCTTTCTCTCTTTCTCTTTCTCTCTTCTCTCTTTCTCTCTCTCTCTCTCTCTCTCTCTCTCTCTCTTCTCTCTCTCTCTCTCTCTCTCTCTTCTCTCTCTTCTCTCTCTCTCTCTCATTCTCTCTCTCTCTCTCTCTCTCTCTCTCTTTCTCTTTCTCTCTTTCTCTCTCTCTTTCTCTTCTCTTCTCTCTCTTTCTCTCTCTTTCTCTCTCTTTCTCTCTCTCTCTTTCTCTTCTCTCTTTCTCTCTCT